>NC_054604.1:19933634-20203634 GCF_004785595.1 Juglans microcarpa x Juglans regia
CAGTCACATTGTTGGTGGGCAATGACAGTTTTCATAGCACCACATGTGCAGGTTGGTATGGTTTCAAAATTCACGAGTTCATCAAGCAAGTTCTTCAATTTTCAAAAATAAAGGCTAACTGAGTCGTCTCCTTGAGAGAGAGCATTGATAGATTGTTTCAACTCATAGAGCCGAGGACCATTGTTTTGTGCAAAACGTTGTTCTAACTCAAGCCAAAGAGCGAGAGCAGTTTCAACATACACAACACTATTCTTGATTTCCAAGGACATAGCATTTTGTATCCAAGTTACAACCATGTCATTGCATTGAAGCCATGGTTCTAACAAGTTATTGGAATCAAATGATTGAGAGAGTGTTCCATCGATGAACCCTAGTTTCTTCTTGATACGCAGAGATTTGCGAATGGTACGAGCCCAAGAGTGATAATTATCGACAGTCAAAAGATGACTTGTGAGTAGTGTGCCAGGGCCATCGTTGGGATTGAGAAAATAGGGGTTAGAAGGGTCCTTGGGGTTGAGGTTAATGGTTGCCATTTAACTAGCTTTCTGATACCATAACAAAGATTGAATTTTCAGGAGGAAGGTTGAGGAAAGAGCAAGCGAAATTGCTTCTGTGTATTTATGTATGTATTTTCTTATTCATTACAGCAGAGTATATCTTTATATAGCAATGTACAAAAGCGTGGAAATAAGGAAATCAAATCATAACAATGAAGGTACAAATATTCTAACAGAATTACAGGTCATTTGCATTTATTCTAGAAGATTCTGTGGTCCCTAATTTCAGCCGAGAAGACGTTGAGGAGCTGTGATCATCCGTGACCTGGGCAGCTGAGTTGTATTGGTTTGGTGGCATATTTGGAGTAGATTTCAATAGATTGTTCATCCTACAGGTGGCTACTGGAAATCGGCGGCCAATATAAGGTGTATTAAACCCATGACCCGATCAACCTGACTTTAGTCGGGTGGGCCATATTGGGCCTTTCGGATTGATCGGCCTGAATCACAATGTAACAAAAATGTATTCAAACCATGCTAACAAAATATAAATGAACATCAATGAAGATTTAGGTTTCATTTGGGTAGTAAGGTGATCTCGGATATTCTATAAATAGTGGTTAAAAAGTAGTGAAAAAGTAATAATAGAATATTGAATAGTAGTGAATAGTAATAAAAAGTATGTGAAAAGTAATAATAAAATAATGAATAGTAAATACTCCACTACCCAAATTAGCCCTTAGTGAGAGCCTAGAGAGATGAAGCTGCTTCATGGTTAGTCTTTCCCTACCCTAGGCTTAAGCCTAAATCGAGCCATATCATAAATTTTTCAAGAGACGGGTCAATTTTTATACAAGTTATTGCTACTAATTAAAAATTAGAAACTAATAATAATAGAAAAATTTTACTCATCATCTCCACACTAAACATAATTTTTTAAATTTTAATTTTTTTCCCTTACTAAATGTGTGGTGTATGGATGAGGAGTAGAAAAGCTCAATTAGTTTAAGAAGATTAATAAAACCAATTTAAGAATAAAAAATAAAAAATAAAAATAAATATAGTGTGTAGTGTGTGAGATGATAAGTAGTAAAGCCATAATAATATAGTTGCAACTCAAATGGATCACTTTATTCAGACATTAACTTGAATTTAAACAACCACTAAAAATGTCATGTCATCAAAATAAGAAAAAAAGAGAACAATAAATTTTTCGTATTTTCTATGGTCTCTTGGCCTTGACCTTATATATTTAGATGCATGTGTTGAGCAATTTGCTAAACTTATTAATGTATTCTACAGGGGCATTTTCTTTTTCTTTATTAACATGTAAAGGTAATCCTATCAATTATTCCCTTGTGATCGACAGCCACCGATGCAAAAGTCTTTGAGCACAATTCCAGTACGTAGCCATCTTCATCCTTGTACACGACATCAATGACACATGCAAGGTTCATAACTCACATGAGAATTAGCATGGGGACTTCGGTTGGGTAAAGGCATTCTTTGTTTATATCCTTCCATGCATCTGTCACCTGTTTCCTCAATTCATGGACCGCTTCTTCCTCTGTAACACCATGTTGTGTCATGTAACACTCAACAGCCGAAGCAACATGCACTCTCTTTTGCTCAAACTGCAAGTATTATTATTGAAGAATCGTTTATATATGTTAGTATTTAAATTAATAGGGCAATTTTATGGGTCCCCTCTCTCTCTAGGAAAGGTGGGGTGGTTTTCTCTCTATAGTTCTTCAGAACTTAGAGATTTTCTCTCTTAGGCTCTAGTCTGAAGGGATAGCAATTTGCTGTTTTTATGGCATCTTAGTCATGGCGGAGGAACTATCCAGCCTCTATGAGGGTCTCAGCCTTATTGAGGAGGAGAAATAAGAAGTCCTCATCCCGAAGGAGGAAGTCTTACTATCCATTGAGAAAAGCAAGAAATGTTTTGTTGTTCTTGTAGTTGCAGAGAAGGAGGTTAATAAGGGTGCATTTTGTTCTACTATGAGTAAGGTCTGGAAAGTGGAGGGCCAAGTTATTCAAGGAACTTGGCTTAAATAAATTTTTATTAGAGTTTCAAAGTGTTCCCAAGAAGGCCAGGGTCCTCTTGGGGCATCCCTGGTCCTTTGAGAGGTTTCTAGTGTGCATACAGGACTGAGAAGGCTGCATGGCTCCCAAAGAAATTTTCTTCACAAAGGAACCCTTCTGGCTACAGATCCATGACTTCCCTTTCGCTGGCATGAACAAGACTATAGGAGAGAGGTTGGGTGCAACCATGGGCACTATGCTATCAGTGGATGTCGATACTAATGGAATGGCTTGGGGAAGTTTCCTAAGAGTGAAAGTCATAATTGACATCTCAAAACCTCTAGCTAGAGGATGATTCCTTGACATGGGGGATCAACATTTCTAGATTCCCTTTAAGTATGAGAGGCTGCCAATGTTCTACTTCTAGTGTGGGGTCATCAAGCACACTGGCTCAACATGTCCAAGACCTCATTTGGGTGGTAAATAACGAGAAGGAACACCTACTCAGTATGGCTCATGGCTTAGGGCTAGCTCTTAGTCGGAAAACTCCCAGACGTTCAGAAAAGGAGGGAACATTTTGAAGTTTCAGAGGATTGGCACCAAAACAAGTAGGAGGCCAACAAGTACGATGATGTTGGGATGGGAAATGTTGAGAAGGGGACCCCTACTGCTGCTTCTAAGCAAGTTGATATCGGGAGCTCTGACAATTATCAGGTGAGGGGGCCTATAAATGGAAAAGGAAACATACTTGGTTCCAAGGTCAATCAGTCGTACCATTTCAAGCAAGCTCTGATAGCCTTGAGACCTCCCCTCACTTGATTGATATGCATACTGAGGACCTTTTTGCCTCTAGGGTGGCCTCACCTAACAACATCCCTTTCTTGTCTCCAGTAACTATCCTTGCAAAATGTCCTGTCCAAGATGACAAATAGGTCAGTTATCCTTCCTTTAACTCTCCCATCAAACCTGTCAAGGTTGACAATAAGAAGAGTGGGCCTAGCTGGAAGAGAAGGGCTAAGGGGCTTCAAATTAAGGCCCATCTTGCTTCCCCTAACTTACGCATGAGGGATGTTGATAAATTGAAACAGACGAAGAGGCTTGGAGAAGGGTTACATAGGCCCATTTTAACTAGGAAGAGAGCCAAGCAAGCTAGAATGGAAGAGGTTGTGCATGAGCCCTGCTAGTCACCATGAAACACTTAGCATGGAACTGTCGAAGGCTTGGAAACCCTCGGTCAGTTTGTGAACTTCACTTAATGGTGAAGGATAAGAGCCCGGATGTAATTTTCCTAATTGAAACTAAGTGTAAAAGAGAGACAATTGAAGCCTTCAGAAACAAACTGAACTATGAACACAACTTTGTCATTAACTGTCTTGGAAGGAGTGGGGGTCTTGCCTTCCTTTGGAAGAAGAAGGTGGATGCTGTTTTGGACTCTTACTCACAAAGTCACATTTCTCTGTCCATACTCTCCGCTGCAATGGACGAGAGATGAATTGTCATAGGTTTCTATGGTCAACCAATGGCTGCAAGAAGAAATGACAGTTGGGATCTACTTAGTCTCCTTAAGCCTCATAGCCAAGTTCCCTAGATACGCATGGGGGACTTCAATGAAATGCTCACTCAAGATGAACAATTTGGTGCCTGTACTAGACCCTTTAAACAAATGGAGGATTTCGGAATAGCATCATTGGACTATGAACTAATGGACCTTGGTTTCATAGTGTCTAAATTCACTTGGTGTGATAAAAGGGAGTGTGTTGATTTCACAAAAGTAAGACTGGATAGGGTTCTTGTAAATGGAGAGTGGCTACACCTATTTGAGAACAACCAGGTTCCTGTCCTACCTGTCCAATGCTCAGATCATAACCCCTTTTCATTTCCTACTCGAATTATGATCCTAATCTTGCTCCTAAACAGAAAGTGTTCAGGTATAAAGCTGCCTAGGGGAGGAAAGAGGGTTGTGATGAGATAATTAATTCTGCTTGGCTGCAAGGTCTCTTCATAGTTCTAAGGTTGATGTCACAAGAGAAGGTTTGAATAGCTGCAGAGACAAACTAACGGTATGGAGCAGGGATGCCAATCGAGACCAGAGAAGGCTCATCTCACAAAAAAGAGAAAGACTAAAGATCCTTGCAAGACTCCAACACTGGTCAATTTAGTGACCAAATTAGACTACTACAAAAAGAAGTGGATGATTACCTTAAGGAAGAAGAGATGAAATGGCATCAAAGGGCCAAACAAAGATGACTCAAGGAGGGTGATAGGAATACCAAGTGTTTCCACAAGTGTGCAAATCAAAGAAGACAGGTCAACTCCATAAAAAGCATTATTAGTGAGGATGGCTCTCCAACTTCTAATTAAGAGAAGATTGCCCAGACTTTCCAAGCCTTCTACCAGGACCTATATTCTACCTTTAACTCTTTCCGTATTCCTGATGTCCTTAATTCTTCTCAACCTTCAATCACTAAAGAGATGAACCTCTCATTAACGAGAGCCTATTCTAAAGAGGAGGTTGAAAGAGCTATTCTAGAGATGAACCCTTTAGGTTCCCCTTGTCTAGAGGGGTTCCAAGATGTGTTTTACCACCATCATTGGGCCACAATCGGAAAGGAGGTGGTTGCTGCAGTAATTGAGATTCTCAACACAAAGGTGGGATTCGAGGACATAAACCAGGCCTTCATCTCACATATACAAAAGAAGAAATCCCCCCAATCAGTGACAAACTACAGACTCATTAGTCTATGCAATCGTCTAAAGTCTATCTTGCCAAATTTGATCTCTCCCACTCAAAGTGCCTTTGTCCCAGGAAGGTTGATTTCAGACAATGTTGTAGTGGCTTATGATCTCTTGCATTGTATGCAAAATAGACTTAAAGGAAGGCATAATGGTTACATGGAACTTGAACTCGATATGAGCAAAGCCTATGATCGAGTGGAATGGGGTTCTTGTAGGTAGTTATATCAGAATGGGCTTTGACAACAAGTGGGTTGATGTGGTGATGCAGTGTGTTAGCACTATTAGCTATTCCATCTTAGTGAATAACAATCCTCAAAAGACTTTCAAACCTACTAGGGGCATCAGACAGGGAGACCCTCTCTCCCCTTATCTCTTTATCATCTGTTCTGAATTGCTAAGTTTCTTATTGAATTAGGTTGAACAGCAGGGCTTGATCTCGGGTATCCCAGTAGCTCGGGGTGCCTTCCATGTCGATCACTTATATTTTGCAGATGATAGCGTAGTCTTCTATAAGGCCAACCCTTCAAGGGGAGCAGATTGCATCAAATCCTTAGCACTTATGAGCAAGTCTCTAGCCAAAGGCTCAAAAGAAAACATCAATTTTCTTTAGCAAGAACACTAAATAGGAGGTCACACATGCTATATGGAGCTAGCAGATATTAAAGCTTCTGGTACATTTGATAAGTATCTAGGGCTACCATCTTATGTTGGGAGATAAAAGTCAAAAGCCTTTAGCTTAGAACTGGACATAATCAAAGCAAAGATGACCAGCTAGAAAACCAATATGCTGTCCCGGCCAGGTAAGGAAATTCTTCTCAAATCAGTTCTCCAATCAACTCCCACTTACTGCATGGGTATCTTCAAGCTTCCAAAAGCTATGCTTAGAAGCCTCAACAAACTCTTGCAATCCTTTTGGTGGGGACAGAAGAAACATAGGTCTAAAATTCACTAGATGAGCTAGCAGACCCTGGAAAAACCCGAGCATGCAAGAGGCTTGGGTTTTAGGGACTTTGAACACTTTAACCTAGCCTTACTTGCTAAACAAGGCTGGAGAATCATTCAAGACCAGTCTTCTCTAGCTGCTCAGGTGCTCCAAGCAAAATACTATCCTAAATCTAATTTATTCTCAGCAAAAGAAAGAGGTAATGCTTCCTTTGTGTGGAAAAGCTTTATGTCAGCAAGGCTCTTTCTGTTAAAGGGCCTCCTCTACAAAATTGGGAATGGTAGTAGTGTTAATATTTGGAAAGATAAGTGGCTCCCTAGTCTTTCAACCTACCGAGTCCAGTCTTCTATGAGTATCCTATAGCCAGATGCCAAAGTCTCTAAACTAATCAATCAAGATAATTGGCAGTGGAACCTCCCTCTCATCTATGCAATATTCTCAGACTAAGAGGCTAGTATGATCAATAAGCTGCCTATCAGTCCTTGTAGGAATCGTTATCTATTGACCTGGAGATGCTCAGCTAATGGCAAGTTCTCGGTGAGAAGTGCCTATCATTTGCAAGGGTCTATGAAGGAGGATAGGATGGGTCAAACATCCAGGACAATCTCCAAATCAGGTTTTCGGCACAAAATCTGGGGCATCAGGGTACCTAATGCTACAAAATCCTTTCTTTGGAGAGCTGCCAGTGAATCCCTCCCCACTAGACTCAATCATCACAAAAGAAAGGTGGTGGGGTCTCCATTGTGCCCCATCTGTCTCATCCACCCTGAAACTGTGTCCCATGCTATCTGATCCTGTAAAGCTATCCAAGATGTGTGGTACTTGTGCTCAAGGAGGATTCAAAATTCTTGTGTTGATGATGGTTCTTTCAAAGAGATCTTGGAGAACATCGTGAATCATTACTCTAATGAGGAAATCACTGAAGTGACTATCACCTCCAAACTGATTTGGAACAGAAGGAACACTTGGATATTTGAGACCTATTTTGCGTCTCCTATTCAAATTTTTGAACAAATTAGTGCAGAGCTGAAGTCTATTAGCACTTGTCTAGAGGGTAGTCTAAAGTAGCCAAAGGAGTCGGCGACTACTGATGTTCAGTGGACTGCTCCTCCTCCAGAATTCTACAAAGTTAAATGGGATGCAGCACTCGATAAAAGCAACTCGAGGGTGGGCATAGTAGTGGTGATCAGGGATTTAGTAGGCTGCATTACAACCATGTTGTGCTCCTCTAAATCCTTGGTCCCTGACCCTCTATTGGGGGAAGCAGTGGCTACCCTTAAAGCCACCTCTTTCTACGCAGAACTAGAACTCAACCAATTCATACTCGAAGGTGATTCACTCACAGTGGTCAAGGCTATCCAACAAAGGGAGGCAAGTTGGAAGTCAGTTGGGATCATCATCAGAGACATTAAGCTTCTTTTTCTAAGGATAGAATGAAGAAGCCATTGGGATTGCTCTAACAATCTTGACTTCTATCACTCATAAAACAATCTTGACTCCAACTTTTTGTCTTTGTGATTTCACGTCATCAAATTTAACCTTTTGACTACCCGTGCCTCCTACATGCGGACATTCTTACACTCTAGCTACTTTTTACCCTATCCTGTCTGGAGTAGTATTCAATTGTAAAGCCCTGTCCCCGAGGGTCCAGAGAGTTAACACAAATTACTTGATAATCAACTCTAACATTGCTAATACTCTTCTAAAAGCTCCAAATCCAACATAAACACTTCAAATTTAATTAACCACACATACTCATATATAAAATCCTTGATACAGTAACCCCAAAAATTACCAATTTCTCTACATGTCAATTAAACTCACATTTCAACAATATAATTATCAAAAATCACCAATATTCATCAAAAGCTTTCTATTCTCAATCCACTATGCTTAAGTCATCTCACCCAATTCTACACGATCCTTATCCTCAGCTGAAATATCAAAAAATCATCTGAAAATATTGGAGATAAGAGGGGGTGAGTTATCAACAACTAGGTAAGCAAAGAACATATACTAGTATGTAAACATGAGCCTTTTTAGAAAATTCCGTATGCAGAAATAAAACATTTCATTTTTATATGCAGATCTCAGAAACGTGCTATCAGAAAATCAAAGCGACTTTTCGAACTTTTCAGACTCAAAAATTAACTGTTCATATTTAAAGACACTTTCCATATTCAATGACCATTTTCATATTCAAAGATCTATTTCATAATCAAAGACCTTTTTAGTATTCAAAAACCATTTTCATATTTGAAAATGAACAGTTTATATTTAAATATCCGTTTCATATTCAAAAATCGTTTTGGCATAACATAACTGAACATCTTCATCTTATCGTATCATGTCATATCGTATCATATCATATACCATGTTTAACCCCCGTGGTAGGGTTGTGCTATCCCCGGTGGCCAAACCAGGCAGTATCATATGGTGAACTTCCCCTTTTTCAATCTCGGAGCCCCTAGTGTGCACACAGGAAATAACACGTAAAAAGACCACTTTGTTTTCAAAGTGAGTGCACTCATATCATATCATATCATGTTGGTACCAACCATATCACGTGAACCAGTAACATCATATCAGAACCATTTTCAAAATCAGATTCAGAACAGATAAGTATGCCAAAGTTTTATCATATCCATATCATATCAAAACACGTACAAAACATATTCATATCATTTCTATTTGATAAAAAACAGATCCAAATCATTTCATACCACATGTATAAAAATCTCAATGATATCATATTCGCTCTTTTGCATATTTCAGAAACATGTCAAGTATTGCTCATGTCTACACATTTCATGTCAAAAATATTTCTTTTCTCTTTCATACTTATCTCATGAGTGAATGCAAAACATACACTGAGTTTGTTTTAAAACAACATGCTCATTTTTACAAACCAACCTCAGTTCATTTCTTTTTATGCAAAACTAGCATAGGAACCCGGCTTACCTTGACGACTTAGCTTTTCCAGAAGTTTCCTAAAAAATGTCGAGTCGGCTATAAATCGTTACCTATAAAAATAATCACGTAATTTTCGTAAGTTTTCAATCATTCACGAATTTTGATATTTAAGCCTAAGCTTCTAAAATAATCTATTTTAATTCCTCAAAACTTAAAACCCTCATAATCCTAAAATATATCATCACTTTCTAAAATCATCAATATCCACCGTAACCAACGTCAAACTCAAAACACCAATATTTAAATTCGAAACCACCAATAAATCTCACATCATAAACCAATCACACAAACAACTCCATAATCCAATCCAACCGACCCCCTTACTCCTCAGACTCAGTCCGGCATAGCCAACCAATTCACAGTAAATATGAGTTAGCACAAAAATACATTTAAATCTCAGAAGTTCTTTGAAAAATACTTACAATGCTATAATATAATTTTTGAAAGATCACGGAGGTGCTAGAAGTGGCGGCACAGCAACAGAACAGTGCAAAATGCACTGTGGCCATGGGTGTCAAAAATTCATTTTTGAACGGGGACAAACCAAGACCCGAAATTGATAGGGTAGGGCTTAGAGATGTCGATGAAGCTAGTGGTGGTGGTGGTTTGCCATGGGCGGCGGCGTAGGAGGAGGTTTTAGGCCAAAAATGTCCAAAACAGAAATGTGGATGGTGGAGCTTCACTAGTGACGGATCGGAGCTGGGGATGGGTGGGTTAGGTTACTAGGAGGTCGAGGATGAAGTGGTAAGGAGATGGTGGCCGGAGGTGGCGCGACGGCGGCGCTGGAGCTCAAATGGTGTCACGGCTTTGAGGAGCTCGTGGAGGCTAACAGCGGCGCGAAGGAGGCTGAAAATGGAGGGAGGTGGTCACCAGAGAGAGAGGAAGAAGATGGGCTGGGTGGTGCCGGTTACGGCAGCGCAGCAGCGGTGGGCTGGGTGAGGCAACGAAATGCACGGGGAGAGAGAGGGGGAAACGGCCAACGTGCGCGGGAGAGAGGAGAGAGAGAGGGAAGAAAAAAAAAGAAAAAAAAGAAGGAAGAAAAAGGAAAGGGAAAGAAAAAGGAAAAAGGAAAAATGGAGGGAAAGAAATGAGATCTAATCCTCACATCTTGGGTCACAAAAATGATCTAACGAAAAAAATTTCAAAACAGCATCTCAATTAAAATAATTTAAACATAATGATAGAATGAAAATAAAATATTTAAATCTCATAATAAATTAATTTAAAATAAAGAACAATTTAAATGCATAGCAAAAATTAATATCAAGGAAACATATCAAATTTAATTTTCACAATTTAAAGATCATAAAAATAAACCATTTAAAAGTCCGATAATTTGAAAACAAGAGAATAATTTTTTTTGAATTAATAAAAATACACTAAAATACGGGGTGTTACAGATCATGTCACTTCATTAAAAATAAATTTTAATATTACAAAAATTCACTCAATTTTATGTAGAGTTGTAAAAAAGTTGTAAAATAGTTGTAAAATTATCATTTTCCTTATGCCTATAGTAGTGCTCACTTTATTATTTTTTTATGTTAAGCTTTAAGATAATTTTTCTTTTGAAACTGGATGCATCCATGCATGCATGATGCATATGGAATTGATCATCTTAAAAAGAAGTTTTTTATATTGTTTCCAAACAAATATAACATATTTGAAAGCGCTAATTTAGATATATGATTACCAATCAATAAATAACTTTTTAATAGTAGAAGTTGTGATCACTTAAGCTCTACAACTAAATGTCCTAAAGCTAAAATCTATATTACCAACCACTATTTCAAGTATGCACTTACTAGAATTGGACCCAATTCAGTGCCTCTTTAACTTTGACATATATATAATGACATGCATGCAGTTATCAAACACTGTCTTAGCCATGACATCCTACATATGTGGATATTCCTGATTAGGATGAAAGTATACAGACTGTAAAGGTCGTGTCCCACATCGGTGGTGATCGTTAACTTGCAAATTGTTACGTAGGTGGCACGGTGTGCCTGTGACACCTCTGATGCCTAAGTCAACAATAAGTGAAGGATAATAACTCAAGAATGCTCAATCCAATGATTCGAGGGTTACCTGTTGCCCCTATATGTAGACTGGAGAATATTGGATGAGTACCATAAATTGATCAACTTTGCACAATACTTAACCATTATGAGGCTTATTTATGATGTATCAGAATTATCTAATTTCCATGTTATCTATACCCATAACATGAGGGCTTATCTGCCCTAATAAACAGGGTGGCTAGGGCCTCTGTTCGATCCAATAGTTACCATTTATGGATGATGGGCCTTGGGCCTCTAGTTTGGGCTAGACCAATATTAAATCCTCCAGTTGCCCTGTTAATTCCTCTTATTTGTAAGCATGGGGAATTCACCAATGAAGGATTTTTTTGTTTGCTTTCAACATATAAATATCTCGCTTCACTCAAACAAGGGGTTTGAGACTTGTAGACTACCTGCTGGGGGTTTTAGACCTTTACACTACCTCACTGGCCCATTAACTACTTTGCTTGTCGTTTCCACTTACCAAGAGGCTGGAATTTCAAACTTGAGAAAGGTACGTACATTACCTAGTAACCGTCGCCACTTTCTCTTTCAGTCATGTCATTTAGTCAGGTAATGATGATCTGTAGTCATCACTTATTCGTAATTTCTCTACTCTTTCTTATTTTTCATCTTGTCCCCCATTTCTTCCTGTCTTCTTTACGTTCTTGAGACCCCACTATTTCGGCTTCTTTATCTATGACCTTGACCTCTCTCATCTTTTGCTTTCCCTATGCTTCTTTACTCTCTCATTTTCCCTTTCTCTTTACTTTTTCATCACCCTCAGGGCCCAACAAAACACATCCCAAACCCCTTCTGTCCTAGAGTCTTCCTCTGTGAAAGACATCCCATGCTTCAAAGGTTTTGGGTGGCATTCCACCCTTACTGCTAAGGACTTGGCGAATCTACGCACACCAACTGGATTCTAGACAAAATACTCCTAGAACTTTCTCACTATGGCTATGTCGATGAAGAAGGGTTTGCTGAAAAGGTTGCTCTTCCTGTCTATGCCCTCACCCACGGTTTTCAATTTCCTTTCTGTCGCCCGATACATGACGTTCTTGATATTCTATAGCTAACCCCTGTGCAGCATCATTCTCACCCATGGTGGGTTCTTCTTTGTTCTTGCATGGCATTGTGTTTGTTTTGGTTTTGGAACCCGCTCGGGAAGAATACCCAGATTTAACTGCCCAAGTGTTCTTGGAGTTTTATTCTTTGAGAAGCTCTACAGACAACATTTGCAGCTTTCAGATTAAGAATCAGCGGTTGGCTTGTTTTAAGAGTCACCATTCAAATGCCAAGCAATGGTCAAGGATCTTCTTCTTTGTCTCTAGCGTAGATTGGGAATTTTTCAATTCAGAGGATATACACCGAGACTTCCCTATTAGAGCCTCCTAGAATAACGTTCTCGATGAGAAACACTTGGCGGCAGCTTTGGACCCTTTATCTGAACAGGAGTAATCCTGCATTGACATGGTCACCGCCATGGCTGCTGAACACGAGGACGAGATTTGGACCGAGTTCCTTTTGACACCTGCCAATATTGATCATTTCTTGGTAATGCCTGGCCGTTCAAAGGTCAATGGTCGCCTTTTTCTAACCAAGGTCATAGCACCATCTACCCCAACGAAGCCTTCCTCTGAGTCTACGCCCAAGGTTGTGGTGCCATCTCCCCCAGTGAAGTGCCCTCGTCCTATTACTGTGGATACACCTTCTCCTGCGGCCAAGAAGGGGGTTGTGGGCGTAGGTTTTGGCGCCTCCCCCATGGCTAACCAACCTCAGGGTACCCCACCTTTCACCATTAGTTGTTCGCCAACACGAGCAGCTTCTCCAGGTCTTGACGTCCTCGAGGGCTTGATCAGTCAAGCCCTTTCTAACTTGGCAACCCCTTTTGATTTTGATCTCCCTCCTCAATAGATCGATTAGGAATCTAGTCTGACATTCGAGTTCCTTATGTTTGAAGCTTTTGATTTGCCAAAGGTCAATGTGGATGTGGACGCTGCCTTTTCGTTGAGCCTTGTTGACCGGGAGGCCCACGAGGGAACTTAGGGCGGTGAAGAAGGTGCCCTAGGTGACCGTGGTGTCCAAGGCGAGGATAAGGGTGGCGATGCTCCTGTTATAGAATAACTTGAATAAGAGAGTGAGGGCAAGTTTTCAACTCCATGCTCTTTGCCCATTACTATCTAAATGAGAGAGACTCCTCCGCTTGACCTGGGGACTGCCGGTAATCAGGTTTCTATCCCTTCTCCTTTTCCCTCATGCTTTGGTGATGACGTTGAATCCTCTCCCCTAGAGGAGGGTGTTCCTCTTGGCGGCATCGTGAGTGAGGACGTTAGTCTGGGGATGTGGAACTCGCTTACAACGATGTTGTTTGCCCAATGGAAGATTTGGGTAAGGCCCTTAGGATTGGGGTGGGCGCAGTGGCAGCATCTCATGAGGCTTTCTCCCTTAGTCCCCGCTACAGTCCTGAGGCGACGGATGATGGGGAAGTGCTTCCACCTCCTCTGGTCTTGCTAGGGATGAAGCCGTGAGTAGCATGGCTAGTTGGCTAAGGAATTTCCTAGAGGGAATTTCCTTTCAATGCCAAGAGGGAATTTGAGAAATGGAAGGTTGAGAGGGCGGAGTTAAAGATCCTACTAGAGCAAGTGGGTGGCTACGTGCACTCTCTCGTAGGTGACTTCGACATTCTTGTGATGAGGTTTGCCACCGTCACAATGAACTCTATTGCGCCAAGGAGGTGATGGTCCGAGACAACTTCTCATTGGGGCTACTGGAGTCAAAGCATGACTTTGCCAAAGCTCAGCTTTCCCTTGCCTGGGTCGAGTTAGAGTCAGAGTGGGATTGTGTGCTCTTTGAACTCTTCGCCCTTGAGGAGGAGCTAAATTCCATCCGTAAGTTAACCTTGACCTCTTTGAGGCGTGCGGCGCAGACCAAACGGCACAAGGAATAAAGGAAAAATCTTGCCAATGCAAAAGAATAGTAGAGGAAGCATAGTGAAGTACTTTTTCACATGGATACCCGACTAAAGGAGTGGACCTAGCAGGTGAAGATGTTAGAGTCTAACTTGGAGGCTGAGAGGGAGGAACTTGTCTGCCTTCACCCTTAGCTGGCATCGACACGTGGCGTCAGGGACTGTGCTTTTGGTTATAGGTATGGGGGCAGCGTGTTGCTGCTTAAATCACACTTGTTGGCCAATCCCCGTACTCTCTTGAGGCTCTTAGACTTGAAGACGTTTAAACCTGATGTAGCCTCACGTCAATTTGCTTACACCTTTGGTCGGGACACCCTGCGCAATGCGTTTGACACTCCTTGCCCACCTCCACCTTCCAGCAGACCTAGCACTTAGCCTTCTGTAATACCTGTCTTCCACTTTTGAACTTGTAATAGCTTTTTGTAAACGATATGAACACTTTCTTACTTGTCTTTTGTACTTGTGTATGTTAGGAACACTTAGCTGGTTTTAGTTTTTATCATGTTATACTTTGCTTTGATTTCATGAGGCTCTTTCTTCTTACTCTGTGAGTGGCTTATTTTTGTACTTGTCATTGTTGTCCTCTGCGCCACTTTCCTTTGAACTGCAAGTTTTTGTCCTCAACATTTGTATTTAAGGGTCGCAAAGTCTTTTAACCTCTGTGCCCTTTTACATTGGCACCTCGAGACTTTATACTCATCACTAGAATTTAAGGGTTGTGTGGCCTATTGACCTCCGCACCCTTTCTCCCTAGTATCGTGAGTCTTGGGACTCGCTAATGGTGTTTAAGGGGCGCGTGGTTTGTTGACTTTCGTGCCCTTTTTCCATGGCACCACGAGTCTTGGGACTCCTCATTGGTGTTTAAGTGTTGTGTGGTATGTTGACCTTCGCACCCTTTTTCCTTGGCACCACGAGTCTTAGGACTCGTAATTGGTGTTTGAGGGTTGAGTGGTCAATTGACCTCCGCGCCCTTTTTCCTTGGCACCGCGAGCCTTGGGACTTGTCATAGGTGTTTATGGGCCACATCGTCTATTGACCTCCACGCCCTTTTTCCTTGACACCGCGAGTCTTGGGACTCATCATTGGTATTTAAGGATCGTGTGGCCTATTGACCTGTGTGACCTTTTTCCTTGGCATCGCAAGTCTTTGGACTTGTCATTGGTGTTTAAGGGTTGCATGGTCTGTTGACCTCTGCGCCCTTTTTCCTTCGCACCGCGAGTCTTTGGACTCGTCATTGGTGTTTAAGGGTCGTGTGGTCTATTGACCTCCACGCCATTTTTCCTTAGGTGGGTCAGAATTGGCCCTAAACGGATGCTTTATTTACTACAAAACATAATTAAGAATTGAATAGTAAATTTCTAACAAATCAACAAACTAACATAAGTAAGGGTAAAATTTCTTCAGGTGTTCTGCGTTACAATGGTGTTGCAGTTCTTTGCCTTGGCTATCCTTCAAGCGGTACGACCCAGGCTTGTGGTTGGCGACTACCATGTTTGGTCCTTCCTATCGGGGTCTAAGCTTGCCCTCTTCTTTTGTGGTGAGCTTTCCCCTAGCACCAAGTCTTTTATCTTGAATGTCCCGAGTTTGATTCTCTTGTTGAAATATTGTTTTTTCTTTTTCTTGTCGAGTATCATTCTGACTTCAGTCGCCTCTCTTTCTTCCTCTAGAAGGTCAAGGTGTTCTTCCATAGTTTCATCATTCTTGGGCATTGAAAAATGGCAAGTTCAGTAACTCGACAGACTGACTTCCACAGGGGGTACTACTTCACTCCTGTATGCCAAGGTGAATGGGGTCTTTCTTGTAGGGGTCTTTATTGTGGTCTTAGGGGTGCATAATAGTCCTGGTTGTTTATTTGCCCATTCCCCTTTCTTGTCCATAAGTTTCTTATTCAGAATTCTTAGCAATGCTTTGTTTGTAGCCTCTGCCTGTCCATTCGCCTGTGGGTGTCCTGGGATGAATGTTTGACGTGTCTCTTTAGCTCGGCACACCACTCTCTATAGTGCTTTGAATCAAATTGCCACCCGTTATCCGAGACTATGCTTTGCGAAATTTCGTACCGACAAATGTCATTTTCCACAAGAACTTTGTCATGGTTTTACTCGTGATGGTTACCAAAGGTTCTACTTCTTCCCACTTTATAAAGTAGCCCATTGCTACGATCATGACCTTGACTCCACCCTTCCCAGGCAGGACAGGCCCAACTAGGTCAACCCCCCATTAGGCGAACGACCAAGGGGCAATCATGGAAGTCAGCTCTTCTAGGGTGGGTGTGATACTGGTGCGTACATCTGACACTTGGCCCACTTCTTTCCAAATTCTTTAGCGTCTCTGAGTGTATTGGGCCATCAGTATCCTGCCCTTATCACTTTTCTGGCCAATGCCTTTCCCCCGAAGTGGTTTTCACATATCCCTTCATGTATTTCTATAACGTATTGTGCTTGTTGTGATGAGATGCATCGTAGTAGGGGGTGGTGAAACCCCTTTTATAGAGGATCCCATCCACCTTTACAAATCTTGCCACCCTTCTTCTTACCTTTCTTGACTCCTCTTTCCTCTCAGGGAGTTCGCCCGTCTCTAGGTACTTAATGATGTTGCCGGCCCACTCGAGTTCGTTGTCGCCTACCATGTAGACTTCTGGTCCTATTGCTGGTACTTTTATTACTCTTCTCTCGACTTCCCAGGAGAAGGAGGAGTCCTCCATCCCTAGGTTGTATACGGCAGCCTGTCCACCACGACGTTATTCTGTGCTACGCTAAAATAGAAAAATCGGTCACGTGCCTCCTAGAATCGGCTCATGTATTTCTTTAGTTTTTTTCCTTTTGTGGTGTATGTTCCCAAGACTTGGTTGACTATTAATTTAGAGTCCGACTTCACCTCTACCTCGGTCCACCCCAATGCTTCAGCCACTAAGAGCCCTACTACAAGTGCCTCATATTTTGCTTCATTGTTAGTGGTTTTGAACGTGAGCCTCTCCATGTAGCGATGCTCTTGCCCTTCGTCACTAATTCTGTGGATTCCTACCCCTCTGCCAACATGACAAGAGGAGCCATCCACAAAGAGGATTCAAGGTTTTCCTGTTGAGGCGATGACCATTTTTGGTGGGAAACTTGAGAATTTGGCAACAAAGTCTGCCAATGCCTACCCTTTACAGCCTTTCTTGGCAAGTACTTGATGTCAAACTCGCTGAGCTTAATTGACCATCCGACTAATCTCCCCGAGCTATCTGGTCTCTTCAATAGTCTTGCAAGCGGGCTTTCTATGAGTACTTTGATTGAGTGGTTTGGAAGTATGGGCTCAACCTCCTTGCCGCTATCACCAAGCAAACGCCAACATCTCTACTCTTGGATATTTGACTTCTGCTCCCCTTATTGTGCGACTTGTGTAATATATGGGCAGTTGTGCTGGCTCTACTCTTAAAATACCTCCTAAGTGCAGAAGGTGTCTTACTTGTGTATACTGAGAGTCCCAAGGTCGATTTCACGTGGATTAAGGTAGATTCAGTGTTATGCAATTGTTTATTGGAATAACAGGAAGCAAGAAGGTGAGATATGAGATGTGCAACTATCTTACGGTCACTGGGCAGCTTTGTAAGCCAAATTGTTCACACCAGAAGACTCAAGGGGTTGAAAATAGTTTTTTCTTCTTTTCTGAGAATACTAGATGCAAATGAAATGGATTGGACGCACACTAAAATGAAAAAAAAACTAAAGAAACCGAATTCTCTATATTGATAAAGATGAACAAATTTAAAACTCAAGGCGAATGTTTTGAAAAGCTTTTAGAGGAAAAAAATTCCTAGGCTTTGGGTTACCTTTACACAGATGGATTCTAGGGGAGTTTTGTATTTACTTTCAAACGCTATTTCAGTCATGTTAAAAGCATTTGGAGAATGTATATGATTAAAACTCTAACAACACATTTACTGAATAATCTCAACAAATTTCACATCAAACTGGCAATCAACATACAACTCGGGTGAGGGTCTGTCTGCATCCCTTAAGCATCCGTCGTGCCTTCAATCAACAATGGATCAAAGAAGACATAGAGAAACCCTAATTCTGGTGTCTATAAGAGTGACAAAGATTCATGGAGAATACAAATTAAAACAGGGAAGAAATCAAAACTCCCACTCAAAACCTACTGCCCAAAGGTTCCCCTTGACCTAGGTCATGAAATTACTCTTCCATCCAGTATGAAAACAAGCTATTAAGCAAATAAAAAGACTGATCAATAATCCAGAGAAAGGAAAAAACCAAAAACCCTAAAATTAGAAGATAAACTTTCAAAATGATTTTCGGACTCTGCCAAAAATCACAACATCCCCTTCTCGCACGTTCCTTAGTCCCTTTTAAGCTCTCCTTCCTCATCCTCTCCGGTGCTCTTGCTGGTTTCTCTCTCCAGGTTATTGCTCTCTCCAATTCCATGCAGTTCTAAGGTGCGAAGCCTGAGATGCAAAGTAGTAAGGGTTACGAGCTTGAGAGGATTCCTTCTTCTCTTTTTTCTCTAAGTGTCGAGTGAGTGTGTGAGGTAAGTGGTCAGATATTGATTCTTTTGCACGTGTATTTCCTGTTTTGACCTTGTGGTGCCTTTGTTGTAAACTTATTGTGTAAATAAGCATATGTGCTCATTTTCAGACCAAAACCCTTAATTTTCATGCTTAATTTTCATATTATTTCCACTTAGCAAAGGAGCGATAAAAGATGAGCAGTTCTCCCTTCAAAGGTTTTCCCAGCTGAGAATTTGTCAAAAAGATAAGTCATTAATTCCATAGTTCAGATTTGTTCCTCATTTCAAAACTTCATGTAATAAAAAAAACTTATGCAAAGGAAACCAATAATGTAATTGCAGATCCCAAACTGTAATCAATGTTGTTCCTAGGTCATTAGAGTTGCACACCATATTCTACCAGGTTATTTTACTGTAACAGCTATCATAAAGAATGACCCTTGTCCTTAATTCAAAACCACTGATTTGTTGGCTTTCACGCTCTCACACATTGAAAGGCTTCCTCATTTCTTTTCTTACTAAAGCCTCGGTGATAGGCAGCCTTTTCCAAAAGCACTAAGATCTCTGGTTTGTCCCTTTTCTCTTTTCTTTTTCTTTTTTCTATTTTCATTTTTTTTAATAACAAAAAAAAAAACCATTAAGATGTGATTCATTAAGGTATGCCCAGCTACACATTTTATAACCCTAGTAGAAGAAGTGTGACTTCTAATATGTCCTAGTTTGCAAAGGAAACAGTTTGGAAGTAAGCAAAGTGTTCATTATTTCCTTTGTTCAAGTGTGACTTTATTATACGATCTTCTCAACAGAGCCACTTCAAAGTTCTTGTGTATCTATGAACTCATGATTCAGACAGTTCTCTTCTAGTCATACCTAAGAAGTGTTTCATCCTAGCACTAGAATTGTTCTCCTTGTGACAGTATTTTTTTTTCTTTTTTTGTACATGAAACTTCAAATACCCCCTCCCAACAAAAACAAAGCATTGTCCTCAATGTGTGCATGAAGAAGAGTTAATAAAAGATGTTACCTGAGCAGCAAAACTTAACATTTGAAAGATGTAAAACAAGAAAAATGAGTATGTCCTGCAGTGCAATTTGGTTAGATCATGAGGCCAATAGCTTTGGATAAAGAAACTTCAGTAACAGGGAATGAGCAAAGAAAGGGAAGAAAGAAGAAAAAGACAAAAACTAAATAAAGTAATTGATACTTGTAGTCTGTACAGGAACTTAGTCAGTTGACAATTGGTTTCGGTAATGGGATGGATGAAATTTCTGGTGCATAAGTCCCTAAGAATGGCTTTAGTCCCTGTCCATTCACCTTGAAAGTATTAACACTTTGAGGGTTTGATATTTCTATGGCACCATGAGGAGAAACTGATTTTACTAGGTATGGCCCAGTCCACTGAGATCTTAGTTTTCCAGGAAACAGATGAAGCGTAGAATTGTACAGCAAGACTTCCTGATTAGGTTCAAAATTTCTTCTACGGATGCTTCTATCATGTAAGACCTTCATGTGTTCCTTGGCTAACTTAGAATTCTCATATGCATCCCTCCTAAGCTCTTCTAACTCAGACAGTTGCAACCTTCTTAAAGATCCAATTTTTGCCATGTGAAAATTAAATTTTTTTCACTGCCCAGTAAGCTTTGTGCTCAAGTTCTACAGGGAGATGGCATGCTTTGCCATAAACTAGCCTATATGTGGACATACCCAGTATAGTCTTATAAGCAATTCTATACGCCCACAAGGCATCAATCAATCTCAAAGACCAATCTTTTCTTGAGGGATTAACAGTTTTTTCAAGAACATGCTTAATTTTCCTATTTGCTAATTCAACTTGGCCATTGGTTTGTGGGTGATAGGGGGTGGACAATTTATGATGGATCCCATACTTCTTTAAAAGTGATTCTAGTGGTTTGTTACAAAAGTGTGTTCCATTGTCACTGATGATGGCCCAGAGCATACCAAACCTAGACACTATGTTGTCTTTTATGAATTTGAGCACCACTTGGTGATCATTCTTTTTACAAGGGATGGCTTCCACCCATTTAGACACATAATCTACGGCCACCAAAATATAAACATATCAAAAGGATGGGGGAAATGGGCCCATGAAGTCTAATCCCCAGAAATCAAAAATTTCCAAAACCAAGATTGGGTGCAAGGGCATCATATCCCTCCTAGTTTTTGACATGGCTCACACCTTTTATAGAATTCAAACACATCCTTAAACATATGGGGCCAATACAAACCAAACTGTAGGATTTTGGCCACTGTTTTCTTTGCAGAAAAGTGGCCCCCACAAGCCCCATTGTGACAAGCAGATAGGACAAAAGATATCTCATTTTTAGGGACACACTTACGGATTATTTGGTCATAACAGTACTTGAAAAGGTAAGGGTCGTCATAAAAAAAATACTTTACCTCTGGTTTGAACCTTTTTAGATCCTGAGAAATCCAATGTTGAGGTGGTTTCCCTATTACCAAGTAATTGACAATGTCAGCATACCACTATGTATTCTCAATTAAAAGTATTTGTTCATCAGGAAAAGATTCAGAAATTGGCAAAGAAAAATCAGATTTAGTGACAGTCAATCTAGATAGGTGGTCAGCCACCATGTTCTCCACTCCCTTAGTGTCTTGAATTGTGATATTGAATTCCTGCAAGAGCAGCACCCACCTAATCAGCCTTGGCTTAGCATCTTTTTTTGCAAACAAAGATATCAAGGTTACATGGTCTGTAAAGAAAACTACAGGTGACCCAATAATATAAGTTCTAAATTTCTCTAGAGCAAGTACAATGGCCAGCAATTCTTTTTCTGTCGTGGAGTAATTCTTCTAAGCTCCAGTCAATGTCTTACTGGCATAGTAAATAGCAAAGGGTTGTAGTGAGTATGTGTTTGATCTGGTCAAAAGCTTTTTGATGTTTTGTTGTCCACTCAAACTCAGTGTCATGCATAAGTAATTTACACAAGAGTTTAGAAATGGAGCTAAACCCTTGTATAAATCTTCTATAAAATCCAGCATGTCCTAAAAATGACCTAATGTCCTTCACAGTTTTAGGTGTGGGCAACTTAGAAATCAGGTCGATTTTTTATTTATCCACTTCAATACCCTTTGAGGACACTATGTGTCCTAGTACTACACTCTGTTGAGCCATAAAATGACACTTTTCCCAGTTGAGTAGCAAGTTTTTCTCCTCACACCTGGCCAAAACAGCTTGCAAATTAGTCAAACATTTCTCAAAAGTGTTCCCAAAAATAGAGAAATCATCCATGAAGACTTCTAAGCCATTTTCAATTAAATCACTGAATATACTGAGCATGCACCTTTGAAAAGTTGTTGGGGCGTTACACAAACCAAAAGCATCCTTCTAAATGCAAAGGTTCCAAATGGGCGTGTGAAAGTAGTTTTTTCTTGGTCCTCAGGTACTATTTCAATTTGATAATAGCCTGAGAACCCATCTAGAAAATAATAAAATGCATGTCCAGCTACCTTATCCAAGACTTGGTCAAGAAATGGCAAGGGAAAATGGTCTTTCCTAGTGGAAGCCATAATACAACCAAGCAGCATACAGTTCATCATACAAACACCACAATTGTCACTGTCCCAACAATTTCACAATTTTCAAACTACACGTGAATCCCAACGCTCTACCCGGCCCTAGGCTGACATTCATCACCACTTACATTAATATAACCCAACACTCCACTAGGCCCCGACCACTTCTCCTTCACATCTAGATTGCAACAACATTCTAATAATAATTTATTCCACGTTAGTATTTCGAGGGTCAATCCATGAATGTACTTACAACAGTGGAACTATCCTGCAAGCATGCGTGAGCGCGTGTCGTTGCGCAGATGGAAGAAAAACAATTATTCAAATTTGGCTTTGCCTAAAGATAAATAAATAAGGTGAGTGGCATGTGGCTTACTGTGGCAGCGTCTAGAGCAGCGGAGTATGATGGCAGAAGTGGTGGATCTGGACAAATTGAATGGGATCTACAACTATAAAAATTTAATGGGTGAAAGATCTGCTGTGGCAGTGGGTGGAGGAGGGGAATTTTGGGGTGGAGTGTGGTAGGGCATGGCAGAGCAGTGGCTAAATAAAGTGAGCCTTAGCTCACGGGTTAGGTGAAATCAAGAGATGAGGAAGTCGGAAGTGGGTAGGGGAAGGCCAGGAGGTGGTCAAACGACCACTGGAACACGACTAAGAGTGGTGGCTCGCAGCAGCGCACGGTGGAGCTTGGAGAAAAAATTCTTAAAGGCTACAGAAATGAAGATTGGTGGGGGAGGAAAGTGATGAGACAATTTTTGAGAGGAGGAGAAGGTGTTTTGGGATGGTTTCGTAGAGGGCGAGGTGCGAGAGATGCACCCACAATAAAACCCACCTTTGGTGGCGATTGGGCACACCAGGCAGTGCGGAGACCATAGAGGAGGGGCTCACAGTGACCAAACATGTGTGTGTGACTGGTGTTGCTCACATGACCAAAAGAAGCCATACACAGAGCGTGGCAAACTCGACAACAACTGGGATGACGAGCGGTGGTCTAACAGTAGCAGGGAAGACATGAACTATGTCAACACGTGGAGGTGGCATGGTGGTGGATGTGGGTGGTGGTACAACCACTGCCTGCAAGGGAAAAACAAAATGAAAAAAACACAGAAAAGGGAAGAAGAAGTGGGCAACGCAGGAGGGGGAAGATGAAGAGAAGAAAAGAAAAGAAAAGAAAGAAAACTAGGGTTTTCACCTTTCAAGTCCAAAAACGACGCCTTTTGCAACAAGGAGCCTAGTTTTTTATTTTTTATTTTTCTAGCTCATGGACTCCCACACAGGTTGGGCCCACAATTCACATACACCAACATAACAAAAAAAGAACCCGCTTAAAAATCAAACTTGGGCCTCAGAAACTAAAAGGATAAAGAAAAAGACACACACAAGGTAAACTTGGGCCCTCACATCAATTCCTCTTTCTGACACGATGAACCCTAGGAACCTACCTGACCCTACTCCAAATGCACACTTCAATGGGTTCAGCTTCATCTTGTACTGTCGTAGTACTATGAAGGCTTCTCTTGGGTCGGCCAGATGTTGGGCGGGCTCTTTGCTATTGACTAATAGGTCATCCACATAACCTTCCATAGTCCGTCCTATTTGATTTTTAAACATCTAGTTGACCAACCTCTGGTAGGCTGCCCCTGTGTTCTTCAGGCCAAATGGCATGAATTGGTAGCAGTACAACCCACGGTCTATGATAAATGAGGTTTTCTCTTCATCTACTTGGTGCATTCAAATTTGGTGATAGCCTGAATAGGCATCCATAAAGCTCAACATCTTGTGCCCCATAGTGGCGTCTACATTAACATAGATTCATGGTAGGGGGAAGCTATCTTTTGGGCAGGCTTTGTTTAGATCGGTGAGGTCCATACACATTCTAGTTTGGTTTCTTCAACAAGACAACGTTGGATTGCTATTCGGGATAATGGGTTTCCTTGATGAAACTTACGGCAAGCAAGCGTTTTACTTCCTCAGCAATGCCTATATATTTCTCTATGCTGAATGATCTTCTCTTTTGACACACCTTCTTGTGCATTGGGTCCATGCATGGTTAGTATTCGATAATGTTGGTCTCGATCCTGGGCATATCTTCGTGACTTCAGGCAAATACGTACCGGTGCTGTACTAATAGTTGCTTTAGGGCCTCTCAAGTTTTTGGGGGGATTTGAGTTCCAATCAGTGTTGTTACATTGGGGCGATCTAGGTATAATGTTACAATCCCCAAGGGCTCATTCGCCTTTGGCTCCTATAAGTTTTCTTCGTCCCTCACCTCCACGCCCCTGTTGAAAAGGACTATAGGGAGTAGAGGCAATGTAGTCTGGCCGTCCTCCTGGGTGGCTTGGTTGTCGTTGCCTGCGATAGTGTATACTTCTCCCCCTTTACTCCTTTGTTCATGCACATAACATTCTTATGCTAGGGCTTGCTTGCCTCGTGCCTTTCCCACTCCGCCTTCTGTTTGAAACCTCATTTTAAGGTGGTACATGGATGTAATTGCCCTGAGATTGTTCAGTGTTGGTCACCCTAGTATAGAATTATATGAGGAGGGTGCCTTCACAACCAAAAAATCAGTCATGGTGGTCATGGTGCGCATCCCTCTCCCACCTTCTCCAGAGAAGCCCTTTAGCGGCGTTGGAGAGGTTCTCAGCTTAGTGGAATCTATGCCCATCTTTACGAAAGTCTCCCAAAATAGTATGTCTTTTGAGTTCCCATTGTCAATGAGGATGCGCCAAGTCGTGTAATTAATGACCAAAAGGGTTACTATAAGCACATCATCATGAGGGTACAATACTCATTCACAATCTTCTTACTCGAAATGGATAGCTACTGAGGCATCAAGGTTTTGGTGCTTGGGAGACCTATCCACAACATAGATTTCTTCCTATCTGGCCTTTCGAGCGTGCACTTTCTTGCTAGATGAGGATGTGCTGCCCCAAGCAAATCCACCTGCTATTGTCCTAATTTCTTGTAGGGGCGCCCAGTCCCTATTGTTATTTTGAGGCACCTTGTCCCTATCATTATTACGGGCTTCTACCCTTGATGGGTGCTACCTATCCAGGCTGATAAATCTACGTGGGTTGTGTCCTCCCTCAAATCTTCATTTGGGCTTTGCTCACTCAATGACCATTCATTCAAGCTCTCTAGTGCTCGCCAGTTCGGTCACTCTTTTCTTCATGGTCGTGCAGTCCTCTGTCAAGTGTGACTCTGTTTGATGATATTTGCAGTAGCATTTGCCAGTTCTGGGCTGGCGGTATTCTCTTTCTGGTTCTTCCTTTTCTTGCACATTCGAATTATTGTGGATGAGTCGAGTGTTATACTCTTGTTTCCTTTCATGCCTCATGTCTTGGTGGTTTAGTGCAGTTTCCTGTCCCCTAAACTACTTTTGCATTCTGCCTTTGGCTTCCCTTTCCTTGGTTCTACAAGAGCCTGTAATGTATCTTCGGCATTGACGAAGTAATCTGCCCCATCCATAAAATCTCTCAGGGTAGAGGGGGTCCTTCTAGCCAAGTTAGCCATGAAAGGGCTGCGTGGCCAAATCCCGCCTAACAGAGTGGCTAGATTAATCTTCTCATCTTGATCATCTGTTCTCAACCTCCCATTATTAAAACGGGTGAGGTATGTCTTTAGGCTCTCCTCTTCCCTTTGTTTGACGGTCAGGAGGCATGCCGTTGGGCGCCTACGCCTCCTACTGGGCATAAATTGTGTTAAGAACTATCTGGCTAGCTCTTTAAAGCTATCGATCGATTATGACCGGAGTGTTGCAAACCATCCTCTCGCCATTCCCCTCAAGGTTAGGGGAAAGGATCGGCAGGCAATTTCTCCAGGAAAACCGTGGAGTGTGATATGCTTCTTGAAGTTCTCCAAGTGATCTACTGGGTCCTTAGACCCATGATACATCTCTATCTATGGCACTTTAAACTTTGGCAGGAGCGGCACGACCATTACTTCCACGCTATAAAGCAAATCCGTGCGGCTTAATAGTTGTTCCACTAAGGAAGATCCTCCCTACGTAGCTCATCATGCAACTTCTTCTTTTCCACATCCTCCGCGTTCACTCCCTCATTGCTATGTGCTTCTCCTTCTCTCTATTCGCGTTGGCTAGGCATGGTAGCATCATTGAGCTCGATATTGCAGCACTTTAGTTTTTCATTATCTTTCCTCAAGTTTTCCATGGTGTCTAATGCCATTTTTAGCTTTTCTTGTGTTACTGCTAACCGTGTTTCCATGTCTGCAGGCATTGCTTCCGGTTCACAAGTTGCTTGAGAACGTGTCACGGTTGGCATGAGGGAACCACGTTGAAGTCCAATGAAAAACTGAAATCATAGATTACAAAATTCCACAGACGGGGCCAATGGAAAGGATGTATCCCACCACGGGTCGTGATCGTTAACCTGCAAATCCTTACGTAGGCAGTATGGTGAGCATGTGACACCTCCGATGCCTAAGTCAACAATAAGTGAGGGGTAATAACTCAAAAATGCTCAATCATATAATTCGAGGGTTACCTGTTGCCCCTATATATAGGCGTGAAGAATATTGGATGAGTACTATAAATTGATCAGCTTTGCACAATGCTTAGCCATTATAAGGCTTATACTTGATGTACTAGAATTATCTAATCACCACATTATCCATATGCATAAACATATGGGTATCCGCCCTAATAAACAGGGCGACTAGGGCCTATGTTCGATCTACATGACTCCTTTGAATAGTTATCCTTTATGGAGGATCCTCCACAAACATTATTCATTCACTGTTTTATCATTAATTGATGCGATAAATTTTAGATAATTTTCATCTAATATTGATGTAAAGGATTAATTAGATTGCAAGCTAGAATATACATACGTAGTGCATGCCATTGATCAACAAATAATAAAAACGTAAAATAAACAGATCGAGTGCCAAGTTTGCAAGAGCTAACAATTATATATTGTTTAGTAAATGAACCAAACGCACATTAAGTTGGTAAAACTCATGCTCAAACTGTTGATTTACGACCCTAGCTGTCTGCATGTGTGATACCTCATATTTTAGTGTATTTTTAATTGAAAGATTATTTTTTAATTAATTTAAATATTGGTTCTCTTGTTTTAAATTTATCGGATTTCTCGTTGGATTTATTTTATAATTTTTAAGTTGTGAAATTTACTTTGATGTGCTTTCTTAATATTAATTATTGTTTGCATTTAAATTGCTCTTTGCTTTAATGAATAATTTTATTGTTGGATTTTAATTATTTTATTTTATTAATATTGAGTTGTAATGTTTTTATTTCGCTCTTAAATTATTTTTATGGTGCCTTTTTCTTTTGCTGGACTCTTCTATTTTTGGACTGGGCTTGTTTGAGTGTGTGTTATTTTTCTTTTGGGCCCAACCCATTTGGTCTCCATCCCAACCTGTGAGCCTTCAACCCAACCCACTAAATCCCCCTCAAACAACGTCGTTTTGTAAACAAGTGGTGAAAACCCTATCGCTTATGTTTATTTTTTTTTCTAGCACCGCACCCATTTCCTTTTCCTTCTCTTTCTTTCTTTTCCTTCTTCTTTCTTTCCCTCCTCTTTCTTCTTCCAGCCTGCACCTCCCAGGCTCTCTCCCTCAGATCATGTTCTCTCTCTCTCTCTCTGATTGCGTGCCCTCTCTCTCTCTCTCTTTGTGATTTGTGCTCTCTCTTTCCTTCCCTCCATCTTCTCTCTCTCTCTCTCGTCTATTTCTCTCTCTCAGTGCGCCATCGTCGAGACAACCACCCCCTCTCTCTCTCAATGCGCCATCGTCAGGACAACCACCCCCTATCTCGCCTAGCTCTGCCGCGACCTTTTTCCCTAATGGTGAGCCTCCGTCACACCTCCTTCTCTTTTGGTTTCCATTTCTTTTTTGTTGTGTTTTATGTTTTCCTAGAAACAAGTAGAAACCTTGCGCTCTTTGAAAATATTAACAAATAGTTTTAAACTTTATGGCCATGATATTCCAGGTAACTACGAAAATGCCATCATGCCTTTGGTCTTTGATTTTTTTCCGTAAAACACCTCAAACTTTTTTTAAGTGTTTTTACATGTTGCCCCCTTAGTACGATGGTTTCAGATATATTGTTACGTGGGTTTAGTTTAATGGGTTTATGCTTTAATGGGCTTGGTTTAATTGGTTATGTTTTAATGAATGGACTCGTTTTTTATTATACATCAAAAATGATTATATTGTTAATTTGAACTATTTAGTTTTTAATTGAACTTGTTTTTAAGTTGGTATTTATAATATTAGTATTTATTGAGTTCCGTAATTATCATAATATTTATTCGATTATTTTCTTCAGTACAGATTTGTTTAAGTGGATATTGATGAATTTAGAAAGTGGTGATATTTAGAGTTAAGAGAATTTTAAGTATTAAGGAATTAAAATAGGTACTTCAGATGTAAATATAAGATATTTGTTCATTGGAGATTTATTTTAAATTACATAAATTTTCTATAGGTGTTGATTGATATGCGTTTGGCACTGTTGTGAGGAAATTCAGAGAAGCTCAGAAGTACAGGTAAGCATGGTTCATATGCTAGACTTTGCATAAAATAAAAGGAACTGAGGTCGCTCTTGGAAAATATGCATATTTTGTTATGAAAAGAAATCGGAAACGACTTCAGTTATTTGTTCTGCATTACGCATGAAATTCTATATAAGAATATAGTATTTTCTGGCATGAGTGGTGTAAACATGAGCTTATCTTTGGAATTTGTTATCGAACTGAGAAAAATGAGCTAATATGAAATTTTGATAAATTTGCATGTGACGTGAAGATATTCTGAATCTAGTTTTTTGGAAAATGTGAAATGATCTGAATTTCAGTACTCTGTTTTGATATGATGTGGCATCTGAAAAACCTTTGGCATGACTTTCTGATTCTATTCTGACTCTAATTCTGATTTTGATATGGTGATTTTGTTTCTGTTTTGCTTTGATATGTGGCCCTGTCACGGGATTTAATAGTAACCTTTAGCCCTGTCACGGGATATAATAGTGACCTTTGGCCCTGTCACGGGATACAATAGTGACATCTGGCCCTGTCACGGGATATAATAGTGACCTCTGGCCCTACCACAGGATATAATAGTGGTCTTTGCTCTGAGTGTAATCGCTTTGATAACATGGTGATTTATGTTCTGCTTGGCTTTCCATAGAACGCACAATCCTACCACAGGCATTAAACATGGCCTATGTTCTGACATGATGCTCTGATGTGATATCATAAGATGAAGATGTTCAGTCATGTTATGCCAAAAGAGTCTTTGAATATGAAAAGTTGATTTCTGAATATGAAATGTTTGAAATGTCGCTCTGATTTTCTGATAATATGTATTTTTGAGATTTGCATATTGAACCTGAAATGTTTCGTTTCTGCATTCTGAATTCTGTGAAAATGCTCATGTTTACATACTAGCATATGTTCTCTGCTTATTGAGTTGTTAATAACTCACACCTTATCTTCATAATATTTTTCAGATACTTTTATGGTTCAGTTGGAGATTAAGAGTAGGAAGTATTGGAAAATTCTGATGATCATAGATGAATGAGTGCTAAGGGTACAAGTATTTTGGAGGATCATATTTAGTAGTTTTATCTCTAGTGGTTATTTTGGTACGTCAAGTTATGAATAATTTGAGTCTTTGTGGATATGTTATTTTATTTTATTGAGGTTTTTGTTTCGTATTTCTGTGAAGGGATGCGGATTTTTGGATCAAACAAATAAGTTAAGTATTTTGTAGAGTTTCTGTTTATTTATTATTGATTATTGGAGATGTTCTTAAGTGATAGGAGCTAACTCTCCAGACCTTCGATGAGCGCACATTGATGATCGATGAGATGGCTAGTATAGTATAGTATACTATACTATACTACACTATACTATACTAAACTATACTATACTATAGTCTAATACTATACTAAACTAATACTTTTTTTTATGACAAATATACTAAACTAATATATATATAATATATTATATATATAGGATCCATTATAAACTAATGAAAACAACATTAGAATCACAAGCTCTTATTACTAGCCCAAAACGATATACTTTATTTATTTTAACTAGTACCCAAAATTCTAGTGTACAAATTCCTAAATAGATTTATTGGAATCAAATTACTCTCTCTAATGAATGACAATTAGATTAATTGGTTTTTTGAATTTGTAAGTGCTAGTTATGTTTCTTCAAGTTTAGCAATATGTTTATACATGTTGTGATTTTATGCTTACTCTTGAAATTATTGTGATTATTGTTTGTGAATATTGTGAATAGTTTGTGAGTTTATGGTGTTCATTGATGAATTAATATGTATAGAAATATTGTTGTGGGAATCTTGTTGTTGTTGTGATATGGATTTGAAATATTGTGATTGTTGTTTTTTAATTTTTATTGAACATGTTTAACAAGAAAATTATAAGTTTAGGATCTTAATTCAAGTAATATACATCCAATATTCTTGTTTTAATATTTAACATAGAGTAAGTATATATAATATATTCATACTAATTTAGTTAGAATATGATTATTATTCAAATTATTAGTATAAAACTTAATCTTAAAAAAAAGAAAAAAAAAATATATAACTTAACTATATATAAAGTGTAATGCTTTTTTCATATAAAGTGAGATAAAAAAACGAGACTGGCTATTGGATCAGTAAATAGCAAGGCAGTTTTAGTGGGAGGATTGATCCCTTTTGTTTTCATAGTAATGTTCAAACATCCTCCATCATTGTGTTACAAGTAATAAATATATAGAGGACTGACTAGCTAGCTAGCTCAGTGATCACGTTATAGTTGCGTACTTTCAGCTGTTGCGTTTGTGGCTATGAAGTGGGTCGTACGTATCTTCAGACATCAATATAGGTGTTCACTGTTCATCGATATAAGTGTTAATTGAAAGTCATATATTTGGATGAAGTTGAAAGTTATACAAATTTTGACCTTGATGATGTGATTCCAGAAAATCATTACTATATAGTATATATATAGTGCATTATATATATATATAGTGTATTATATATATAGTATTATAGATATATACTATACTATATATATAATACTATATATATACTATCATATTATGTTTTCATTTTAACTATTATGCTATCATAGTATATATATATATATATATATATATATATATTATATAGTATATGTCATAGTATTATGCTATCATAGTATATATATCATAGCATATATGCTATTCGTCCAAGTGAGATTTGAACATTCAGATGTTACAATGTTACGTTCGAACGTTCGTTGATAAGAATAACTAGAAATTTATAAACGTTCGATCACCAAATTTATCAACGTTTGAACATGAAAATAAAAGTGCAGGAAATTTCTCGTTCGATTTAGGTACCTCTGTGATGATATGAACATTCAGACAATAAATGTTTACGTTCGAACGTTAGTGGATGAAAATTATCGGCAATTTACAAACATTTAAATGCCAAAATTCCAGTCGTTTGAATATGAAAATGAAAGTGCGGGAAATTTCCCGCTTGATTTTTGGCGTTGTTATAGTAAGATACGTTCGAACGTTTATAGAAAACATCCGAACGTTTTTTCTTGAAAATTTATCCCTTTTTTAACGTTCGAACGTCATCTAAAAATTGGGCGGGATAACATAACATTCGTCTAAATATTTTCGCTTCCAAATAAGACACGCACGGGAGGCAGCAGCCTCATTTTTGCTACTTCTCCCATGCGCGCAAGACAGAGACTTTAAAGAGAGATCAAGGTTAGAGAGAGAAAGGGTTAGAGTGAGAGAGAGTTGAGTGAGAGAGAGATCACGTGGGTTAGAGTGAGAGAGTGTTAGAGTGAGAGTTAGGTTGAGTTTTGATAAGGAAAAATTATTTTCGTTTTTTATTTTCTTAAATTTTATTATATTTGTCTTGTGTTTTTGTTACATATATTTCTAATAAGTTAGTATTGTATTTTTTTGAAGGATTAGTTATCTTGGTAAGTTGGAAGCTTTTGATTTGTAAGAGGATATTGTGAGTGGTAGGTATATTTCTAAATTTTAACAATATATTTATACATTTTATGCTTACTTTTGAAATATTGTGATTATTGTTTGTATAGTTTGTGAATACTTTACGAGTTTATAATATTATTGATGAATTAATATGTATAGAAATATTGTTGTGGGAATATTGTGAATATGTTGTGATATGGATTTGAAATATTGTGATTTTTGTTTGTGAATTTTGTTTGAATATGTTTATATGCTTAGATTTATGTAAAGATTGGGAATTTAATATATATTTAATATGAGACTTAATATTTAGGAAAGATAATAATTAATCGTCAAAAATAAGCTTTCAAATTAAATATAACAATTAAAATGATACTGAATGATAATAATTAAAATTGTAAAATAACCTTTGAAATTAAGTATAACAATTAAAATGATACTAATTAAAATAATATAATAACCTTTGAAATTAAGTATAATAATTTAAATGATACTTTAGTAATGATAATAATTAAAATTATATAATAAGCTTTCAAATTAAGTATAACAATTAAAATGATACTTTAGGAATGAGAATAATTAAAATTGTAAAATAACCTTTGAAATTAAGTATAACAATTAAAATGATACTAATTAAAATAATATAATAACCTTTGAAATTAAGTATAACAATTTAAATGATACTTTAGTAATGATAATAATTAAAATTATATAATAAGCTTTCAAATTAGGTATAACAATTAAAATGATACTTTAGGAATGATAATAATCAAAATTGTATAATAAGCTTTCAAATTAAGTATAACAATTAAAATGATAATTTAGGAATGACAATAATAAAAATTGTATAATAACCTTTGAAATTAAGTATAACAATTAAAATGATACTTTAGGAATGATAATAATTAAAATAATATAATAACATTTGAAATTAAGTATAACAATTATAATAACAATTATATAACAATTAAATTATAATAACAATGTCACCTTCGTATTGTATTATATTGTTAAACTAGAGAGAGATGAAAGAATATGTGAATAAGTTTTGTGTCTTGCACATCATGGGAAAGAATGATCTTGAAGAGATGTCGGTCAAATTGCTTGACTCTTAAAGTATCTCTGGCCTTGAGAGTTGTCAAGGTCGGACAGTTTGTGACAGTTAAGTAATTAGACTAAAATTTAGACATTTATTCAAGATCATTCTCTCTCGTTGTGTACTGATAGGAAACTGTTTCACATAATCCTTCATCTCTCTCTAATTTAACAATATAACACTACTAGAAAGTGACATTGTTAATTCAAACAACATCATTGTCATATTGTTTCTAGTGTGAATTTGATAGATATGGTGTGACATTGCATAAATATTGTGATTATTGTTTGTATAGTTTGTGAATAGTTTGTGAGTTTATGCATGGTATTCATTGATGAATTAGTATGTGTATAAATATTGTTGTGAGAATATTATGAATATGTTGTGATATGGATTTGAAATATTGTGATTATTGTTTGTGAATTTTGTTTGAATATGTTTACATGGTTAGAAATATATTGTCTTTAGGTTTTGTTAATACATGTTTATTGCTTACTCAAGTTTAGGAATATGTTAATATTCTTACCATTTACTTATACTGTCACGTTAGAATAATCATTATTATTCAAATTATAACTATAGTATAAAACTTAATTTTAAAAAATAAAAAAATTACTATAACTTAACTATATATAAAGTATAATATATACATACAATAACTATAATTAATAATTACTTATTAAATATAAATAATTCACTCAGTTAAGTATAAAAATTAGAATGATACGACTTTAGGAATAATAATAATAAAAATTAGTAATTATTAATTATAGTTATTAAGTATAACAATTAAAATTAATGATACTTTAGGAATAAGATGAGTATAAAACTTAATTTTTAAAAAAATAACAATTAAAAAAGCATATAACTTAACTATATATAAGGTATAATATACATATAATAACTATTATTAATAAACTGTCTATTAAATATCCTTACCATTGTGAGGTTCCAAACCATTATGTTATTAAATATATATATATATATATACATATATATATATAAAGAAAGAAAGTCAAATACTCTTCAATAAAAAAGTCTTGAACCTACCCAATAAGTAGAGTTGGAATAAATAAATATATTTATTTAAAATAAAGTAGAGAGTAAGTAAATAAGGATCAAATAAATGCTTATATAAAAATTATATACTTATTGTCTATATAAATAAATAACTCATAATAATTAAGTATAACAATTAAAATGATAATAATTAAAATTATATAATAACCTTACAAATTATATATAACAATTATAATAACAATTGTTAAGACTGGAGAGTCTATGACAGTTAAGCAATTAGACTAAAATATAGACATTTCTTCAAGATCATTCTCCCTCATATCTACTCACGATACGAAACTTGTGAATATATTATTCCATCTCTCTCTAGTTTAACAATATAACATGCAATACTATTTGTTTGACAATCTAGACACAGAACATGAAGATATTGTTTGTAATGTTTTTTGATAGATGCATGTGACATTGTATAAATAACCTTAGACCCGTTTGGAAATTAGTGTAATTTAAGTGTCTACCAATTCCTGAATTGTCCAGTGTGGACAGTTTGGGATTATATTATTTGTATTGCACATTTTTGTTACTCCTACTTTCCACGTTTAATATGAAGTTTCGGTGTCTTCCTTTACTGTTCTTCGGGTATACTGTTCGTAGGGTCACAATTCCTCTATTTGAACAAGCATGTATACTTGGAGAACTATGGGGAGGTGCTGCTGAAATTTCTACTAACGTGGAAAGTAGTAGAGTGACGAGATTTGTGCAATATGAATAATATAATCTTGAATGGGATAGGACCAACTACTTTATCAAAAAAGCAACTTCGTATTGGAGCATAACATGCATGTGAATTTTCTATGTACGTGTTATTAATAGATAGATGCTTTTAGAAATGGACAAAACTTGGATGCGTCTGGGCGATAGACTTGGAAAGGATTACGTACCATATGCTCGTGGAGTAAGAACCTTCATTGATTTTGCACGGGCCTCTACTAATAGTCGTGATTACATTAAGTATCCATGTCGAGAGTGTAAAAATTTGTATGCGATAGGGTTGGATGAAGTAGAAAGTCATATATTTGTGAATGGTATGGATCTGGGATATACCCAATGGGAACTGCATGGTGAGCCATATGAACAGTCAGCAGATGTATTGGTCGATCATCACAATTATTTGCAACACATGGATGATGATTATGAGCAGGATGAGATGGAGGAGATGTTGGGTGACATTAGAGCAGGGATGTTTATGGATGAGGTTGACAACAATGCCTTAAGTGGCAGAGGGGCTGATTGTGATAATTTGGCTTCAATGTGGGAAGATGCAAAGCGCAAGCTTTATCCAAGCTGTATAAAACATTCCAAAATGTCGTTTATTGTTCGGTTGCTTCACATTAAGTCATTGTCCGGGATGTCGACGAAAGCAATAAACATGGTATTGGACTTATTTAATGAGGTGCTTCCCGAAGGGTTTGCATTGCCCAAGAACTTTTATGAAGCGAAACAGTTGAGAAAGGGATTAGGATTTGAGTACAAGTCCATACATGCATGCAAGAATGATTGTGTTTTGTTCTGGAAGGAGAACGAGGAGAAACAAGCATGTCCTGTATGTGAAGAGTCGAGGTGGAAGGGTAAGAAAAACGTGCCGGTTAAGGTATTGCAGTATTTTCCCTTGATACCTAGGTTCCAAAGACTATATATGTATAAGAAAACAGCTCACGATATGAGGTGGCACAAGGAAAAAAGAGTTAAGGATGACGCATATATGAGGCACCCAGCTGATTCACTTGCGTGACAGTCTTTCGATAATCAATATCCAGAGTTTGGGATAGAAGCTCGGAACATGCGCCTGAGACTCACAACCGATGGATTCAACCCTTTTGGAAATATGAGTACAATTTATAGCACTTGGCTCGTAGTGTTGATTCCGTACAATCTTTCACCATGGAGGTGCATGAAAGCGCCCAACTTTTTGTTAACTTTACTTATCCCCGGCCCGAGATCACCTGGAAATGACATTGACGTATTCATGCAACCGTTAATTGAAGAGCTAAAAGAGTTATGGGAAACAGGCGTTAGAACTTATGATGCATCTTTTCAGATGCATGCTGCGGTAATGTGGACCATAAATGACTTTCCGGCATATGGGAATCTTTCCGGCTAGAGTACGAAAGGAAAGTTAGTGTGTCCGACGTGTAATAAAAAAACTACTAGTGAGTGGTTAAAATATTCTCAGAAGTTGTGTTTCATGGGTTATCGACGTTATCTACCAGCAAATCATGCATGGAGAAGAGAATGTGCTAACTTTCATGGTAGAATAGAGGATAGAATTGCACCAAAAGAGTTGTATGGGGAAGAGATAGTGGAACAATTGGTACATGTTAGAGCGAACAATTTTGGCAAACATCGGGAAAAAAACAAGAGAAAACGAGGCACAGCAGAATTGAATTAGACAAAGCGTAGTATTTTTTTTGACTTGCCGTATTGGTCGTCCTGCATGTTGCGATATAGTTTTGATGTAATACACATAGAGAAGAATATTTGTGATAATATACTGGGTACATTGATGAGCATTAAAAAAAAGAAGAAGGACACAATCAAGACTAGGAAAGATCTTGAGAGAATGGGAATTAAACATAATCTACATTTGCGGGTGGAAGGCAATAGGGTGGTTATGCCACATGCATGTTTTACGATGACGAGGGAGGAGAGGATGGACTTCTGTAAATGGTTGCAAGGTGTGAAGTTGCCAGATGGTTATGTTTCAAATATTGGTAGATGCGTGAGTCCTGATAACTAGAAAATCAGTGGATTGAAAAGTCATGACTATCACGTATTTTTGCACAAGTTATTGCTTGTGGGAATTCATGGGAAGCTGATATCTAATATACGTGTCGCCATATCCAAACTCTATATATTTTTTAAGGATTTGTGCGCTCGGGTAGTAAATCGAGATGTGTTGTAGAAATTGGAAGAATATATTACCACTATACTATGTAAATTCGAGCAGATCTTTCTACCATCATTTTCTGATGTCATGGTCCATTTAGCAATACATTTACCGCGAGAGGTACTGTTGGGTGGATCGGTGCAGTTTCGTTGGATGTATCCAGTTGAAAGATATTTGGGTCGACTAAAGCACATTATTGGGAATAAAGCCAGAGCTGAGGGTTCAATAGCGGAGGCTTATATGCACGATGAATGGTTAACATTTTGCTCTCTATATCTTCGTGGTGTTGAGACATGAGTTAATCGTCAAGAGCGAAATGATGATCTTGTTGTTCTGCCTCCTCATGAGCTATCAGTGTTTTCTTAGAATGTACGACCCTTGGGTGCACGAACAGGTTCGAATAATTATAGTTTTTTTTAAGTTTAACTATAATTATTGTGCTCAAAATATACATCTTTTGCATTTATCTATAACAGTGAGCACATGGACAAACTTAGGATGAAAGACATAAAAAATATAGAGGCAAGACACGAGGAAGAATTTTCCGGATGGTTTGAAGAACGTGTATGAACTAAAATTATATATATGTTATATTTTGAAACTTTTAACTCTGGATAACTTTTAATAAATATATACTATTTCCATTGTTAGATTTTGGAACAACGTACTCGTGATCTCGAATCAATTTCTTCTGAATTATATGCACTGGCTCGTGGTCCCTCAAATAGAGCACTTCGATACACTGCATGCACGGTTCGAGGTTATAGATTCCATACTCTGGACCGTGAACGTAATAGAAAGACTCAAAACTCTGGTGTGTTGGTCGAGAGGGAGTCATGGAACAGATGATATTGATTATTATGGTGTCATACGTGATATTATCAAATTGAAATATCTGAGTCGGTTTGTAACATATGTCTTTAAATATGATTGGTGGGATCTAGGCGGTGGTCAGGTTTCGATACATAGGGATAATCACTTTATGAGTGTCAATACTGCATCTAAATGGTACGAAGGTGATCCATTCGTATTAGCTTGTCAAGCTTCGCAAGTCTATTACTTGATTGATCCAATGAACAGTGTTGATGAAGATAGTGGAGAGATAACTTGGCAAGTCGTACAAAAATTTCTCCCTCGAAATATATATGAAGCAGGAACAAGTGCAGAGTACGAGAATAGTGGAGATGAAGATGACACTCCGATTGTGGAGGCATACCAGGAAGATGGAGTGGGTATTAACTTGTTTGTTGACCTTGGTGCACTCGAGTTGATCCCCTTGTGTAGAGATGATGTCCCACCCGTCCATCTCGACCTGTCCGTATTAAATGATCATTCAATTCAAGTAAGTGAGGAGGAAGAAGAAGAAGAAGAAGTGTCACAAGATGAAGATGAATCAGAATCCGGCCAAGAGGTGGATAAGGAGGATGAAGAAGAGGTGTATGATGATGATGAAGATGTTATTGAGGGAGATTCTGAAACAAGCATGGAAAATACATCTGAAGATCAAGAATAAAAGTACTAAATATTTTATTCATATAGGTGACTATAAAATGTCTAGAATTTTCATAATTTCTTCTAATTAATTTTCTTTGATATTATTAATTATTTTCAAGAATGCCGCCAAAACGACAACGAATAAATATGCCTCCACCAAGTCCAAGTTCTGAACCCATTGAGGACTCCCCACTCGAGGAATCCGCTCCTAAAGATCAAGTTAACACACAAGAGAATAATAGTCAGTCAACACCTACTAGTAAGGAAATATTGTCGTTGATAATTAATTATATAGTTAATATTTTTGTCTCAATAACTATATAACTATAATTATACTATCTATTATCATGTAGTTGATGTATCTGCACGTTGCGGTCGTGGCTATACACGTGGAATCTCTCTTGAGAAAAGTAGAAGGTACGGAAAACTCAAGATCACCATTCCTGATAATTCCACTGGAGGAGTGGATGATAGTGCAGCAGCGCTATCCTCCTATATTGGCACAGTAGTACGAGCTTATGCTCCATTTTATGTGCGCTCATGGCGAGATGTTCCGAATGAGATTAAGGAGCACATTCGAAGTCGTGTGCTGGTAAGTTTGCTTTAAGAGTACATTTTTTAAACCTAGATTAATATATCATATTTTTGACCTGATTCACTTGTTAGGATGAATTCGACCTCGACTTTGGCCGTAGCGAGGATTTGAGAACCGTGAATAAGTTGATGGCTACACTATTCTGACGTCACAAGGGACGATGTCATGACCACTTCAAGAAGTTTGAGACGTTGGAAGAGGCTGCACAGTCTCCTTTCCAATAGATGAAGTTAGATGATTGGAGAAAGTGTTTTGATCTTTTCGCATCTCCAGATTATCAGGTATTTTACATTTATATCTTTTAATTATTTACATTCATATTCGTTCTATATATTATATGTATATATATTACAATTAGTATTCTTAATATATTTTGTAGCACTTGAGTTCTACAAATGCACAGAATAGATTCGCTCTGACTGTCCATCATCGTGCCGGTTCAAGGTCATTCCACCGTCTGAAAAATTGGTAATTAAAAAATTATAGAATTCATTTATTTTATTGATATTATTTTATTTAAGTACTAACATTATCTTTTTAAAATTGTATATGTTGCTTTGTTAGAAACGTGATGATCCTGAAAACTTTTCTCTCATTCATGTCTATGGTGCTGCTCACACTGATGAGCATAGTGAGTGAATAGATCTTATCGCTGCAGATAATTATGTAAGCAGTGTTAATTTTGTTAAATAAATGATGTAACATGTGAATAATTTATTTTTTATTTCTATTTCTTTTAATATGTTACTTATTAACGATTATTACCTTTAAAATTGCAGGGAAAAATGATGGAGATGTAGTCGGCTTCTGAGGAATCCTCCCCTAGTGACATAGACATATTCACACAAGTGCTCGGGCCGTAGTCTAGTATGACAAGAGATTTGAGATGATCTATTAAGTATAGATGTTCATCCTCCTCAACCTCATCGACTTCACAAATTAATAATCTTACTAAAGATTTAGAAGCTGCACGGCGTGAGAATGAGTATATGAGGTCGAGATAGCAAGAGTTAGAGTCTCTCTTAGAACGACAGTCTCATTTAGAGATGCATTTGCAGGACCAACAAAGAGACCAGGAGGAAAGAATACGCAGTGAAGTCCAAGAGCAAGTGCAACGAGAGATGATGGTGCAAATGGAGCGTGTTATGTCGTTACAACAGAATTGCGATGGGCGAGGGAAAAAGAAGAAATAAATTTTATCAGTATTGGCGGCTAGTTTTAATATCTAATTTTAAAATTTTATAAGACATTGTTGCTTGTTAATTGATGGTACGTAATATGATACAATTGGTATGTTTTTAAATTTTATGAAATTAGTATTTCTGATCTGTACATTCGAATGTAAATTAAAAAAGTTTGAACGTTGGTTCACATTCAAACCAACGTTCAAACGTGAATACATAAAATTGGATAGTAACATTCGAACGCAGGCCTCTACATTTGAACGATTAAACGATTAACGTTCGAACAAAGTCTCGAACTATCTCATGTTTTTATCAATTTCTCTGTTTGGATATAAGGTAATGAAAAAGTGAATTATCCTCCAAAACTATAATTGATGTTGACAAGCATTATATATCTTCGAGCTATAAAAAATCTGTTATGCACGTATAAAACTTATTTTGGTTTGATGATTAAGATTGTGTCATATAAATGATCATCTATTTTTAATTAATTTTTTATATATATCTCAATTATTATAATTGAGTATTATTTATTATTTTTTTCCCTTATAAGTATAATATTTGATAATTACCCTAGCACGCATTGTAAGAATTCTGTTTAGATTTAGAAATAAGTTGAGATGAATTAAAATAGTTTGTGAATAAGAAAATAAAATATTATTAGAATATTTTTTTTAGAATTATTATTATTTTAAGATTTTAAAAAGTTAAATTATTCATTATATTTTGTGTAAAAATTTAAAAAAATTATAATAATAAAATAAAATGAATTAAACTGAGTTTCCAACCCGACTTATTCTTCTCATTATTAGATCCATGTATTCGGGTCTCATTCGAATTCCAAGAAAATCAGTCCACGTGGGGAAGAACGAAGTCAGGATTTCGAACTTGGAGGCCGAATTTTCGGGACTGAAACTTTGAGTTTGAATTTTCTAAGGGTACTTGTTTTTGTCAATTCAAATTTATTATCAGTGTAATTATATTTTTTTTATTAAATATCTTTAAATATTTTTAAAAAATAAAAAAATATACTATTTTATTAATAACTGCTTCTTTGATCATTAAAAAAAGTAAAAAGTAAAAAATAAAATAAAATATCCAAACGGTAATTTTGAGTGGGCAAACTCACGGGTACCTAAGTATTTAACTCGCCAAACATCACCTAACTTGTTCAGGAGAAAGTAGACTGATCCGAAGCAAATAGTCAAGACTTCAGACTCTATATATATATAAAGGCGTGCTCAAACGGTACTTGTGCAGGTCAATTCTAAAAACATAGTTGTTATCAAAGATCAAGCTGTGACTTTCGTCCAAAGTTCCAATTACTTGTAAGTCTCTTCATTCATCAGTTTTAAAACTATATATTTCCTCTAAAGTCAAATCTCATTATCTTTTTGCTTGTTTTCTTATGTTATTGTATGGTTTACATTTTGTATCCTCCGTAATAATACTCCATTATCATGGTATTCGATATCTTTTTGCAATCACTAATCATAAAGCTAGTTGATATGTCAATCCCTCGAAAAATACTTTATTAAACAAATTATACAGATAATTACAGTACACCCTGCATCTATTATCGATAATGAGTCCAATCAAGATTGATATATTTGACTCGACTAATTAAAATAGTCAAATTAAGATTGAGAAATATACAGCTAAAAAAGATTGATGTGTGGTTTGGATAGTAGGATGAGATGTGATAGCTTAAGATAAAAGAGAAATAAAATATTATTAGAATATTATTTTTTAATATTATTATTATTTTGAGAATTTAATTCCTATTAGGCCAAAACAAAATATTTCAAAGTCAATTTGAATATTAAATTGTAAAGGTAGTTCAGGTTACGAGAATTTAATTCTGAAAAGCTGCAAGAAAATAAAAAAAAAAAAAATTGAGAGAAAAAGAGGTAGCGCAAGTGACTCAAGCCGTAAGTGCCCATGTGATTTCCATCCCACTAATCAATGGTAAAGCGTAACCACAGTAATATGTGAGCATTATTTTATGAGAATTTTTTATAACGTACGTGGCCACCCAGGCCACCGCATCGCCACCAACGGCCTCCCCCTTACCGGTGAACCCTTTCCATGGAGCCCAAGCCATGGCAACCTCCCTTTCTCTCTCCCTCTTGCCCCTTTCCCAAAATGGGTCTCACACGGCTTCACTACCACCGACGGCCTTAGCGCCGCTATGTGTCAATTTTAGCCCCACCAAGCACCACCACCGGCCTCCCTCCTCCCTTCCCCAACAATCCACGAAGCCCTTTGGCCTCCCTCAACCGTACGCCCCCTCCCTCTCTAGCACACGAGTTCCACCCATTTGGCCTAGATCCACCACCTCCAGCCACCGTGGTGCCACCCCAATGCCACCACAAGCTCCATCGCACCTCTCTCAGCCCCTCCATGGCCAGCCACGACCAGTCAAGCTCCCCCTCCATTTTCATGCTTTGAGACACACGGGTTTCCCTTGGAAACCCACGGCTCCCCAGCCCAGCCACCATGAAGACCATCCTCAGCCTCCCTTGGCCTCCCCTAGCCTAGCCTGAGCCCAAACTGCCACCGTACACGGCTAGACACGCTGTGTTAAACCCCTCGCCGCCACCACGAGGTCACTATGAGCCCTTCCAAGACCACACCTAGCTATCCAAATGCCTAAACAACCGCCATCTAAAGTGTTTAGCCACCGTACGTGGGTTAGCCACCACGTAAGACCCTTCTGATGTCATCAACTGTGACGATCAAAGAGCAATGCACGGGTTATCCCATCGATGGTATAACCCTCTATCCCTCATTATTTATGTTAAATGTTAGTTAGTTGGTTGATTAGGTTGTGGACTGTGCTGTTAGTATTTGTGGAGTTCGTTGTGTAGTATGGAGATGTGATGTGCTGTGTATGTGAAGTGTTAGGTGTAGTTGGGTATTGTGCTGTGTAGTGTTGTGGATTGTGCTGTGAAGTGTGGATTGGGAAGAGTACACACGGAGTGTACTCTGTGTGGCATAGCGTGTGTGAAGAGAGTATACACGGAGTGTGCTCCATGTGAAAGAGTGATGCACCCTATGGCATGTATGTCGTAGTGGTGATGGGTCACAATATGTGTAAAGGGAGTATACATGGAGTGTACTCCATGAGGTGCAGCGATACACCGTGTGGCGTGTCACATAGATAAGGACGGTGGTGTAGTTGATGGGCATAGAACGTGATGAGTAGTGTCGGGAACTGTGAAACAGTATCTCGAAGCAACTGTAATGTGGCCTATAGTCTGACATGACAGGTGTCACTGTGTTTGACTTATGGCTGGGAGTATGTGTGAAGTGACAGAACAAATGTAAGAGTGCGCAGTGGAAGCATGACTGGAGAATGTCACGAAGTGACATGGTTACTGGCAATCGTGCTTATGATGGGTGAAGAGTTAGTGTAAGAATGGCGTAGTAGGAACGTGAAGAGATGTCATGATGTGATTGGAGTACGTGAGGGACTGTACTCACAATGAGTTACGAGTTGGCGTAGAAATGACGTAGAAGGATCTCAGGTGACGTGACAAGGTCACGGTGTAGCTTGGGAGTAGTCTCGAGCTATATGACGTGACGATACAATGTAGTTGTGAACGTGGTCTTGTCGTGTTAAGTATTGGGATGAACTGTCAAAAGGGACGGGTAGCATGAAGAGTGATGCTAGTTGAGTTAAGAGAAAGTTGGTATTAGAGTATGGCACTTGTCCCTACGAGCATGTGATCAAAGTGTTATATGTTGGTCTTAGGTGATAAAGAGGTAAGGTATATGTGTAATCTGGTGAGACACATGTGCCGAACGGATTCACCATATGTAATGGATAATCTATCTTAAGCATGGTTACACGGTGCTTAAGCCTCAGAGTTGACATAGAGTCTTGTGGCGTGTATGGATGGGAATGAGGATTTAGTGTGGGCTTAGATGCATGGAAGCAGTGACAGGTGTATTGTCTAGGATTGGGATGCGTGATTCCGTCAGTCAGAATCATGCATTGGAATGTGGTCAACAGGAAGAGTAAGACGAAGGTCTCAGTATCTTAATCCTAAGGTGAATCATGGGTTCACTTTAGTGGATGAGCACTCGAGGTAAGACCTTGAGTTTGAAGAGGTAGCGACCGTAAGTTGACCTCGAAGGTTTTGACATAGTAAAGGGCATGTAAGAGCACGGGATAGAAGGAGAGTGTTCCAAGTGAAGTGTAGCTCTATTTCTAGTTTAAGTTGCTTATGTATTAGATAGAGAATGACGTCAAGGTTATGTGTATGCATGTAGGTTGCCATCTAACACGCACATGAATGGACTGCATGATATGAAAGTAGCATGGAGTCCAGGTAAGGATTACGTTCATACTCTTCTAGAGTTTTCTAAAATATACGAAAAGAAAACGAAACGCTTTCCCTTACGGTGCCTTACGAAATGACACGAAAAATGTTTTGCGAAAGCATGCTAAGTGTTAAAAGGTATAAGTATGTAACGACCCTCCTTGGCAACCTCTTTTTACGCACCCAAAAGTATTAATTGTACGCATGTGAATGGATGACTACACGCAGTATCTATTATATATTTATGGATGCTATGAAAGATGATGTTCAAGCTCTTGCTTTTAAACGATGTTTTTCCATGAATGAACTACTAAATGAAAAGGACTGAAAAGGAAATGACTGAATTGAAAGAAATGACTGAAATGAAATGAACGTTTAATATATGAAAATACGTAACGGCCACATGAATGAATAGAAAGGGTACCAATGGATTGGGCAAATTGTAATGCCGGGTAAGTAGTACTAGTAGTGCATTCAGTGCTGCCCTTAACGGAAAAAGGATTCCCAACCCATGGCCACGGGTGGAGTCCTAGTCCAAAAGACCGCTAACCCCGACATACAGGGCGTAACAGTGTGTACCGGCCAATGAAAGTGATAAGAAAGAATGTATAAATGCATGAATGCATCATATTCTTTAAGAAATGAAAGCACTGACGAGAGAAACATTTTACGAAAAGAAAGCCAATTTTTAAAGAAAAAATCCCGTCCAGTGATGTTTTCAAACGAACACATGTATGCATGTACGTATAGTATGTATGGAATGATGAATGCATGAATGGAAACCTATTTTAGTATATTTTAACTGTATAAAGTAATGCTTACGAGTCATCGACTCATTTTAGTTTTATGCATGCCCCTCCCCTCACAGGAACTGAATGAGAAGTACGCGTCAGGACGAACACAACCCATGGGGAAGAGCACAGAAGTCTAGGCATGAGCGTTTAATTGTATGAGAGGTCTTTTTACTTTAAAGATTAATGTTTTCTGCTGTAAACCTTTTTTATTCTCGAAGCACATTTTATTTTATAATGTAGAGTCTTACGCCCTGGGTATGGAAGTAAAAATTTTTAAATTGAACGGTAATTCTCGTCATCCTTTCAAAAATCATTTTATAAAAAGTTCCACCACAAGGACGGGCCTTACACGCATCATCGAGCTGCCAAACGGATCCATTACTTATGTTTCTCACATTGGTGATGTCCATCTAACGCCTCATTTAATCCTTCGTCATGTTTTATGTGTTCCTGCTTTTACCTTCAATTTGATCTCTGCCAAATCCTTAACCCAACATTCTAATTGTTATGAATTTTTTCTTCAATTCTTGTTATATTCAGGGCCTTTCATCTTGGATGATGATTGGAGTGGAGACGGTGTGTAACAGCTTGTATCACCTGCTATTGTCTAGACCAGAGCCTTCTTTCTTGCAATCGTTTTTCCACAGCTTATTTCCTTCAATATCTATCAATCATATCTCCACTTCAAAATTTAATCAGTTTATGTTATGGCATTATTGGCTTGGACATAGTTCCATTACTAAGCATATCTTACATGATGTAAATCTTAATTTCAATTGCTCAGATCATTCTCAACTTCCCTATGATGTTTGTCCACTAGCAAAACAACTCAAAATTCCTTTTCCCAAATTAGAATCCAAAGCCACTAGACCATTTGAAGTTGTTTCGGCTGATATTTGGGGCCCCAACTCAACACAAGCTTATAATGGTGCAAAATATTTTCTCACCCTTGTGGATCAACTCACAAGATGCACTTGGATTTACCTTCTTGAAAATAAAGCTGAAGTTGGAACCTCTCTAATCAATTTTTTTGCACTCACTGAGACCCAATTCAGCAGCCAAATTAAAATTCGTTGATTCGATAATTGTGCCGAATTTTACATGCCACATTTCTATAATTCCAAAGGCGTCATCCACCAATTAACATGCATTGCCACACCTCAACAAAACGCCATTGCTGAACACAAGCACCAACACATCCTCAATGTGGCATGTGCACTTAAATTCCAATCCGGTTTACCCCTACAATATTGGTCTGATTTTATCACCACCGGATTTTGTGTATTCATTGGGACCTCTCTGGTTTCAGGAAAAAAAAAAAAAAAAAACAGAACACCATTTCCAATTTCCAAGTGCTCCGCCGAATCGGAATATAGAGCAATGGCTGCCTCATATGTGAACTCACTTGGATTCGATACTTACTCAGTGATATGCCTCACCATTGGCACTCCATCTACACTTTACTGTGACAATCAACCTACTCTGCATATTGCCGCAAACCCCGTATTTCATGAATGCACGAAGCACATCGAACTTGACTGCCATGTAGTTCGTGATAAGATCTCCGAAGGTCAAGTAAAAACTGCTCATGTCTTCTCCTCCTTCCAGTTAGCGGATTTTCTTACCAAGCCATTACACTCTCCTTCTTTCAATCGATTATTGCTTATTGCTCAATTATGTGAGTCATCAACATTTACTCTCCATCTTGCGGGGGGCTATTGAAGTTACAAGAGGAATATTGTCAAACACATACAAGACAGCCAAATTGATGAATCGTGAAGAAATTAAACTTATTTGATGAGCTATAAATACACATTGTTTATTTAATATTTCATTTACCAATTCTATGTAACTATACATAGCCATTGTATATGACAGATCAATACACAAAATTATTCCTTCAACCACTCTGTGCGTCTCTATTATGCGCCTACGCATTCCATTATTTGCATTCTGTCTGCGTGTGTACGAGTCAGTTGCATCATCTTCTTCCTCGCTTCTGCATCTTCCTCCTTGCTTCTGCATCATTCTTAATACCACGTGAATGGAAAAACTTGGTACGTAGCATGTGAGAAGCCGATTCAAATATTGTGGTGCTCATTTTTGTAGGCTAGAATAATTGTTGGACTGGAGTTTTTACCAAGGCCGCCGTTGACGAAGTGCCAAAATTACGTAGAAAAATGTCAACAAACAAAACATTTGAAACTACTAAGAGATATCTTGTCTAGTTTATAACCTCGAGTATACAAAGTACTGGAGTGGACAAGTCAATACATCGTAATCTTGTTTTGGTCCCCATGCCTACACTAATTTGGATAGTGACGAATCCAGAAATTTATCTTTGGAGGGCGGATTATTATTAAAATGATAAAGAATTTGGTTATATATTCTCATAATAGATTGTGATACATATAATTGATACAAAAATATTATAACCATATAAACTTCAAGCACAAAAGATATATCTATCAATTAGAGACATATGACATACATTGACATACTTTTTTATATAGTAGATAAACTTGAAAAAAAGAAGCAAAATATTTGTCATGCATAAAAAGGATAAACTTTAAAAAATATAAGAAAAGTTTGATGGAGACTCGAAAGAAGAATAGAAATCGATTTCATACCATGAGTTTTTTTTTTTTTCTATATATATATATATATATATAACTTTTGACTTTTAAAATTTTTAGAGCCAAAATTTTAAGTTTGCAAGAGAAACTCAAATCTTTATTAGATTTCGCTATATTTAGAAAAATTATAAACTAGATTTTATATATTTATAAGTCATTTCTAGAAGATGATAAGATTATTATCTTATATATTTAGTATTTAGTATATATTTATAATAAGATAATATATAATAAGATTTTATATATTTAGTATTTAATTTATATTCCAATAGTTCATGACGGAGGGTTTATTTCGATATGAGATATTAGGGGTGTAACCGGTCCGGTCCGGTCCGTTTTCCCTTTTTTTAAAATATTAATTTCACAATTTGTCATTAAAAATTTGTTTATAAAACAAAAATAAACTGATTTAAAAAAATCTATTTTATATTTTTATTAATATATTAGAGTGTATAATAGTATTAGTATTAGACTATTGGTATAGTTATAAGTTATATATCAGTATTAGTTATAAACTATACATTTAATATTAGTATTAGACTATTAGTTATAAACTTTTAGTAAAAACTTGTTGTATTAATTATAAGTATAACTATAGTCATTAGTCTATATTAGACTATTAGTATTAGTTATAAATTTTTAGTGATTCAGTATTAACATTTTATGTAATAATTTATAAATTATAATCAGAAATTATTTCATATATGAATATATATAATTATATATATTATATATAAAAATTTCACATAAAAATTTATACTTATAAATAATATATAAAACTTATATATATTAATATATATAATATTTTGTATAAAACTTATATATACAATAATACAAATATTATTTTTTATATTTATTTTTTATCAACCGGTCCAGTCCGGTTCGAGCCGGTCCGAAAAGTCCTAAAACCGGAATGGGACCGGAACCGCCCAGTTTTCACGTTCTAATAACCGGTCCCGGACCGGACCAATTCAAAACCGATAAAACTGGTCCAATCCAGACCGGTTTTTTCGATTTTTTAGTTTGAATTCACACCCCTATGAGATATGCTTCCTTGAAGTTTTATAATAACTCTATTCTAAAATAATCGTTGCTAATGCTAAAAAATATTCTATAATCATTTATAAATTCTTGTTTCACCTGATAAATAGTCAGTATGAAAGTTAACACTTATAACTATCATTATAACTTTATCAACTTTATGTGAATTACTCATTTGAATCATACTACTCGCAAGTGGCCAAGGGTGTTTGATGATTAAAATTGTGCCATATCATCTATTTTTACATTTTTTTTATATATCTTACTTATTTGGTCAATTGAGTATTATTAATATTTTTTTTCCTGATATATATATATATATATATATGACTCAATCTTAATTTGACTATTTTAATTTAACGAGTCAAATAGATCAATCTAAATATGAATCGTTATATCAAATTGGTGGTACTATGCTGTAATCAACTGTATAATTTGTTAAATAAAATAATCATGAACCTAAAATAGAAATGATTATGTTGAATTAACCGGAACTCAACTTATATCAACCTATTGTGAACTGTGTCAAAATATGTTAGGAGAATCCACCCATTGTTGATGTTGCCCTTGAAGACGAATACCACAGAGCGCTCCAAGAGTTTCTGGCGGGCACGAGAAATACTCCCCAGACTCCTGGTATAAATTGCAACTCCCAGATATGAGAAACGCTCCCTGATCCCTAGACTCACTCACTTATTTACAAATTTCCAAAAGATGATACTAACTTTGGCATTGAAGACTCCCCGACCCCAAGGCCACTCTCTCCTAGTTGTCTTCTTCTCTATTTTCGCATCGCAGACTCTATTCTAAAGACCTGAGCTGCTAGAACCAGGCCCAAAGGCATACGAAACACAACGTTAACAGTGGTGCCGTCTATGGGATCTTTGTAGAATCTTGCGTGTACTTCGTATGCCTGCGACAACCCGTTCCAGACAACTCGGAAGCTCACCAATAGTGTCAATGAACATGGAAGCTAGGGGTGAGCGCAGTGTGCCCTACGTCTATGGCAACGAAATGACACTTGAGGCACAAGCGCCATGCAGCAACTCCTCGTCGAGCACCTGGACGTATTTGTTTGGAGCCACGAGGACATGCCCATTATAGCCCCCGAAATCATACAACACAGCCTTAACGTAGATCCAAAGGCCAAAGGAGTGAGGCAGAAACGTCGAAGTGTGAGTGCAAAAAAGAACGTCACCATAGCTGAGGAAGTGGACCGCCTAGTAGCTACTGGATTCATCCGTAAAGCCCACTATCCATAATGGTTGTCCAACATGGTACTCGTAAAAAAGTTGAGCGACAAATGGAGGATGTGCGTTGCCTTCACTGACCTCAATAAAGCCTGCCCGAAGGACAGCTTCCCACTTCCCCCATCGATCTAATTGTTAACTCCAAGGCAGGTCACCGTATGCTCATCTTCATGGATGCTTACCCCGGGTATAACAAGATTCGTATGAACCCCGAAGATGAGGGGAAGACCTCCTTCATCACTGACCGAGGCCTGTATTGTTACACGGTAATGCTTTTTGGGATAAAGAACACGGGGGCCATCTACCAGCGGCTGGTAGGAATAAACATGGAGGTCTACATGGATGACCTATTGGTTAAGAGTGGGACTTCGGAACAACACTAGAACGACTTAAGGGAGGCTTTCACAATACTGAGACAGTACCAGATGAAGCTGAACCAGGTGAAGTGCACCTTTGGTGTAGGATCAGGGAAATTCCTAGGATTCATGGTGTCGAAACGAGGAATCGAAGCCAACTTTGAAAAGGTGGAGGCCATCCTCTACATGGCCCCACCCCGAAGCATAAATGAGGTACAAAGGCTGGCCAGTCGAGTGGCGGCTCTCAACACATGCGTGTCAAGACCCACCGACAAGTGCCTGCCTTTCTTCAAGGTTCTACGAAAGGCACATGTATGGGACGACTAGTGCGACATGTCGTTTCGAAGCTCTCAAGAAATACCTCACGAGCCCACCGCTCCTTAGCCAGCTTTGGTGTGGGGAGATGTAGACCCAGTATCTGGAAATCTCTTCTGCATTAGTGCACGAAGAGGATGGAGTCCAGAGGTCGGTCTACTACATCAACCGAGCATATCATGGAGCTAAAGCTAGGTACCCCTGCATAGAGCAATTGACCTTTACACTGGTGGTAATCACATGCAAGCTACACCCGTACTTCCAAGTTCACCCGGTAAGGGTCCTCACAAAAACCCCTCTTAGAAAGATTCTACAAAGATCGCACGCTTCAGGCCGACTCATGGACTGGGAAGTAGAGCCGAGCCAGTCCGACATCGACTATGCACCACAGAACACCATCAATGGGCAAGTGCTAGCAGACTTCGTTGCTAAGTTTACTGGTTTCCTGATAGAGAACAATCATGCACCTCCCATGACGCCTTGGCAAGTTTTCGTGGATGGCTCATCTTGCTGGGCTAGAAAGGGAGTGGGGGTGCATATCGTTACATCCAATCACCGCCACCAATCGCCCGGGCTCCTACCGGCTCTGAGACTCCCAAGGAAATGAGCTGCCGAACCCCTAAAATGTCGAACATCTACGGAAATTTTATTACTAAGCAAGCTTAGTTGTTGTTAGTTCATGTTTCTGTGCATACACTGCAAATCCTAATAAACAAAGTGTTGTATTTCAATGTCAAATTTTAGGGACATAACGAAATCTCCATCAATGAGATCAACATCAACTTAATCTTCATCTGCAACTTATCTACCCACGAGGCGAAAGGGATGAGTGTAACGCTTAAGGCTATTCTATCCCTCTTGTGAGTGCAGGTCGGCCCTCAACCACCTAAAGACAATAACATACCACCTGCAGGGTCGAAAAGGTAGGGTGAGCCAAAGGCCACTTTGTGCCTCCCTCGACGGAGAGGAGGTCCAGCCCCTAGGCCACCCGAAAAGCTTACTCCACAAAGAAATATGGGATCAACGCCAACCTGACCTAAATTTACCATTGCCTGCGATGTCAACAAGCGGGAGTAGGTTTGGTCCCAAGCAGCTCGAACAACCTACCTCCCCACGAAGGAAGATGGGTGAGCAGGAGGCTCAACCTCCTTGCCCAAGAGAGGAGGACCAACTTGCCTTGACCCTCATCCTATGAAGGAGCAAACCAGCCATATTGTTCTCCGAATTACCTCACCAGCGGGTACCAAAGGGATGGGTGTAATGCCTAAGGCTGCTTTATCCCTCCTGCAGTGGAGTACGGATCAGTCTTCAGTTACCGGAAGGGAAAGACCTACCTTCCTCGTAAGCATCAACATGCGGGAGTGGGTCCAACAACAAACCGCTCGAACAACTTACCTTCCCGCAAACCAAGGAGACGGGTCGAGCCAAAGGCCGCCTTGTCTCCTCGCAGTAAAGAGCGAGACCAGCCCCAAGGCTACCCGAATAACTTACCCCAACCTCCACTGTGATGAAGTGTATGATCAGTGCCAGCCTAGCTCAAACTTACCCTTCCCTGCAGTGTCAAAAAGCGGGAGTGGGTCCAGTAGCAAACTACTTGAACAACCTACCTCCCATGGAAACAAAGGGACGAGTTGAGTCAAAGGACGCCTTGTTCCTCCCACGAAGGAGAGCGGACCCAGTCCCAAGGCTGCCTAAATAATTGCCCCGACTCCCATCGCAGCGAAGGAGCAGACTAGCCACATCGTTGTCCGAATTACCTCCTCGTGGGGTAAAGGGGCAGTTTGGCTTGAGGCATTCCGACCACTCCCCGACAGAGTGCATGTTATCCTCAGCCACTCGAAGATGAAGACTTACCTTCCTCGTAAGTGTCAACAAGTGGGAGTGGGTCCTGATACAAACTGTCCGAATGACCTACCTTCTAGCAGACCAAGGAGACAGGTTGACCTAGAGGCTGCCTTGTCTCCCTACGGTGGAGAGCAGGACCAACCCCACAGCTACCCGAACAACTTATCCCGACCTCCTCTATGATGAAGTGTGGAATCAGCACTAGCCTAACTCAAACTTAATCTTCCTTGCAGTGTCAACGGGCGGGAACGGGTCTAGTAATAGATGTCCGAACAACCTACCTCCCGTGGGGAACAAAGGGACTGGTTGAGCCAAACGCCACCTTGTCCCTCCCTCGAAAGAGGGTGGGTCTAGCCCTGAGGCTGACCGAATACTTGCCCCGACCCCCATAGTGGCAAAGGAGGGGACTAGTCACATCGTTGTTTGTATTACCTCCTTGGAGGACAAAGAGGCAGTTTGGCGTGACATATTCCGACCACTCCCTGACAAAGAGCGGGCCAAGTCCTTTGACCCGCCGAATATTGCACCAAGGAACACATACATCAACAACCAGACAAAAGCGCTAGGAAAATCGCGTCACAGGCTAGAGGGTCCAAATTTGTGAAGTCTAACTCCTAAAAAACTAAGGATAAAATTATGATGACATTCTTATCTTCCAATAAGGGATTAAATACACAACGCCAATGAATGGGAACGGGTCCATTTCTAAACTACCCAGACAACTTACCTCCCCACAGACCAAGGAAATGGGTCGAGTCAAAGGCTGCCTTGTCTCCGCGCGACAGAAAGCGGGATCAGCCCCACAACTATCTGAATAGCCTACACTGGCCCCTAGTGTAGCTAAAAGCAGTCCAGACTATTTATATTCAACTACTTAGCCACGATGCCACCCAGAGGGGCATAGAGGCAGGTTAGCAAGATGCTTCCTGGTCTCTCCCTCTAGGAGGCAACCAGAATTCCCCTGGCATGGGTTAACTCTTAGGGGGGAATCTCCATCCCTTGAGGCCAACATCAGCGGACAAAGGCCAACGAACACTAACAACACTTCTCTTCTTTTCTTCCAGTTACATGCCGAAATAAAGTACAACAACGAAAAAAGGAAGAACGGAGGGACTAGGCTGGGTAAAGTGCATCTAAGAGAGACGGGAAAAAGGAGGAAATCAGCGTAAAGGAAAAATCGAGAGACATCGGTCCAGTCAAATAGTGTTGCTAAAGGCCCCAAGAGGACGACTACCAAACAAGGGTGAATGAGGATATTACAGGAGAGTCATCAGCCGGAGGGGTTGCTAGGAACAAGTTAGACACTGTCGGGGTGGTCCATAAAGCTCTGTATGCCAGCAATCCCCCCTGCCTAACGCCAAACTCATAATTTCTTGCGACAAAACCCCCCAGGCCAGCCATAAAAAAAAAAAAAAAAAAAAAAAAAAAAAAAAAAAAAAAGAAGAAGGAGAAGGAAACAACAGAGAAAAATATGCAAAGACAAGCATCCTGGTACAACAAAATATAAGGTAGTCTCATTAATGGTTGCAAATAACAACATGAAGCCGTAGAGTTACAAAGAACAAGAAGAACAAGTTACAGCATGAAGCTGCAGAGTTACAAAGAACAAGTTACAACATGAAGCCGTAGAGGTACAAAGAACAAATTACAACATGAAGCTGCATAGTTACGAAGAATAAGTTACAACATGAAGCCGCAGACTAACAGAGAGCCAGTTTCAAGGTAAAGTGGTAAATTACAATGACCTACAACATAAGTCAACTAAATACAACGGAGAGTTGTGATGGTGCAACAACCTAAAGCCCGATCTGATCATATTAGTAGAAGTGGAGGACATAGATCTCTGTCACATCGATGTACCGATAACACCTGAGGTTATTGCATGGAATGCAGCTGAGGAGAAGCAACCATCAGCGGGTGGGATTGTTCTCGACAAACTTACCCCTTAGAGCGCTCGATATTAAATCCCTCCTGAGGAGAGCAGCCCGTCCCAAGGACACTTCATGCGGAGGAAACTCCAGCATACCAAGAGCCCTCAGATCACATTGGGAATTCTAGAGGATATGAGTCTTCATTCATTCCAAGCCATCGTTGTTACCAAGGTACCAAGCATCATCACAGACACCATGGACATAAGATAGCTCCTCCCGCATACCCTGGATGGTGGCATCACGGTCCTCCAAAAAGCACCCTGCTTCAACTTGATCAGTCTCTAAATCGCTCCTCCACTTCCTTTCCTCTTCCAGGGCCTTTCTCTTGTTTTCCAGAGACAAGGAAGCCTCCTGCTGACATTTGTCAAGAGACCATTGTAGCCCTCCCTTGCCTCAGAGGTAAGCGCTACCTCGAGACGAAGAATGCCCACCTCATCTTGGGACTTCAATAATCAACAAAGGCCTCCTCAACCTCTTTTCTCTTCTTCCGCTCCTCCGCGGCATAGCGTATAGCCAACTGTGCAAGTGAATGAAGTGCTATATTCTAGTTCCCCATCTCCTCTCGGTCGGCCACAATGAACTCTACCAGATGCTCCAAACCCTGCCATAGAAGTCTGGGTCAAAATCAAAAGAAGGAAATGAAGAAGAAGTGTAGAGATTTTGCAAGTGAAGATCTTACCCCAGCAAAAAGCCTCTTAAGGCAGCTATCCATCTTACGGATGCGGTCAGCATTGCTTGCCCCAGCCGTTAGTCAAAATTTTGATGGGACCTTGTAAACAGCCTCCTCTTCTGCAACAAGCAGACGCCCAGACTACCTCAGCCATAGGAACGCTTGCCACCACCTCCTCAGCTTGAGCAACGATTCTTGCCACTTCATCGCCCACGAAATCAACCTCGACCTATGGAGAATGTGGTAGAGGGGACTCCATGATGGAAACCCGCTTAGGAGACCCCTCATCCTCATCCTCATCCTCATCAAAATGCTCCACAAGTGGGGGTGAAGGAGCCTACTCGGGAGCCGTGCCAAGGGGCAAGGTGACTACTGAAGGCCCCCTCGCCACCAAATGGCTCGATGGGGTAATAAGAACGGTTTCAGTAGCAGACCTGGGGACCAGAGGCTCAGGTTCAACATTTGCGACAACTCCTCCAGATAGCAGCACGTCACATGGAAAGTTCGTGATCATCATCATCATCTTCTTAGGTGACAACAACTCGTGTTGAATAACGAGCACCTTCGTAGAAGAACCTTCGAGATGTGACCTCCTTTAGTGGGAAGTCTACATCAGAGAGAAAATTGGCCGGGGTGGGGCCAAATACCGACAAAGGGTGTTCTCGGCCAGCAGGGCCTCCAAATAACTATTGTCAGGATGGACCTTCACCCAAGCATAGATGACTTTGATCCTGAGCATCTCGTCCGAGGTCATAGAGGGACGACGACCCTTATCACCGCCCACGACCCCCATATTGCATGAACATGGAATAAGTGTCGATTGGCCATGCTGATAGGGAGCTCCCATCCCTTGCCAAACAGAAAGAAAAACTAACGACCCCACCCCCTCATGATAGTATGTTGTGGCTCTAGCCGAACCAATGCTTAGACTAGTTTCAAGTCGTAGGTGTGACGGCCTTGCCTTAAAATATTGTGGGTAGTCAACCCCGAACTCCTCCAACGCGTGATGCCAAATGACGCTTCATAACACAAGGATCCTCCATGCACTAGGAGGGAGCTGGGCAGGCGCCAACTTGAGGAAACCTAGCACTTCTCGCACTGGACGACAGAAGGGCAGCTTGAGGCAACAAGAGAACATGGCGGGGTACACTACACCCATGGAGGCGTAACCCTTAGAATCTATAGCCCCTTCAGTAGGTGGAGTTCCATCTTCGGAGGAACCCTATAGGTTTCCCTTGACGACTCCAACTCATCAGAAGTCACCTCTGAGCGTCAAGAGAAACCAACAAACTCCTCTAAAGCGGTGTTGCCCTGACCATCGACGGCACGAGTAGTGTTGGAAGGTCTCACCACTCTGGTAGGAAGCAAGGATTTCTCAGAAGCCGTTATCAACCAGAAGGAAATAAGAGAAATCAGAGGGAACAATATAAGGAGAAGTGTTTGAAAGCGAAAAAAGAACACAGGATATCCAGCAAAAGAGGGAATGGACAAAGTAATATTTGCTAAAGGAGGGAGGGAGCCTTATATAGGCAAGCTTGATGGTTGATATCCCGAGGCAGCAGGAACCCACGCACCCCAATGAGTACTAGAATCCCACGATCATCGCGATTCCAGCAGATCGTATCCAATGATGTGACATGGGAAATAAATAATTGCCTGAAGCAAGTAATGACTAAGGGACTGAAGGGGCACCATTTAATGTGGAATAGAAATATCAAAATACATCCCTGCAAGCTAGAGACAAACCGTTGCAAGATATAGAGTAAAGACAAAAAAGGCCATTCAGACATAGCTGGGGGATAAGAGTGCAACTGGTGAGTGCCAAGAAGTCTGCAACCCCTATCCTGAAAAAGAAAAGGTTGCGTAGTCACAAGTGCAAAGGTTGATTAACCAGGGGAGGAAAGGTAGAATTTCCCTTAAATCTGTCCGAGAGGAATTGGTAGGGTAACTATAAGGGGGTTTTCCCCACTTCACAAGCCCACTGACCTTTAATCCGATACTCGGCCTCAAGGTCCAAACTTACCCATGAAGTAAGGCACCTACAAGGACAAGTAAAAGATGATGGCTGATGGGACAGACAAGCTTGACGTTGCTCAGCCACACTCCAATCATGGGAACTTGTATAGGGTAGAAGGGGAAAGATGGAGAACCCTTGATCCTCCTGACATCAAACAATGACAGATCATCAAAGATAAATCAAATCAGCGAATCGCGCTGCATTAATGGTACCACCACCCAAGCTACACGCCACATTAATGACGCAGGTCCTCAGGATCAACTCTGGTTTGGTAAGAGGTTTGAGACATTCTTTCTAGCATGTCGGTTCATACTCCACGGCTTCGACTTCAAAAGTTAATAATCTTACCAAAGATGTAGAGGCCGCACGCCAAGAAATTGAGCAGATGAAGTCGAGACAGCAAGAGTTGGAGTCTCTCGTATCACGTTTCCAGGAGTGACAAAGAGACCAGGAGGAAAGAATACGCATTGAAGCTAAAGAACAAGTCCAGAGGGAGACATTGGTTCAGATGGAATGTGTTATGTCACTGTAGTAGGATCGCATTGGGCGTGAAAAGAAGAAGAAATAAACCTATTACTGTTCAAAACTTTTGTTTTTTAATTTTGCAACTTTATAAAATATTTTCATTAGATGATGCTATTAGTGGCAAAGTATGATACAATTTGTATACTTTTAATTTTATGAAATTATTAGTTCTGATCAGTATGTTCAAATGTAAAGAAAAAACGTTTGAACATAATTACATCGACGTTCGATAAATAAGTTCGAATGTAAGGCACTATGTTCGAACGTATACATTCCACAAACGTTCAAATTTATTCAGTTAATGTTCGAATGAGTAAAAAAGATACGTTCGAACAGACTCATTAACCATCCGAATGTTAACCCTTTGACGTTTGAACAATTTCCCATTAACGTGCGAATGCGACATTCAAACATTGCAACACAAACGTTCGAACGTGTCTACATTTGAACGTAAAAATCGAACATTATCATTCGCATGCTAATCGGTCAGGCAAACGTTCAAATGTTATTCAGTACGTGCAAATGTTACTTTCTGTGATGCAATTTGACTGCCACAAAAACTTTTCACGTCCAAATGTTATATCTCACGTAAGACTTCCAACAGTCCTAAAAAAATCTTTTAGTGACGGTTGTACAATTAACCATCACAAAATACTTTCTGTGATGCCTTTTTGGTGACGGCTGTGGTGACAATGTCAAACCATCACAAAAAAATTTTGTGACGGTTTTCATATTGTTTGTGACGGTTTTGCCCATCACAATAGATAAAATTTGTTGTAGTGGGGTGAGGTAGAAGAATAGAATGATGAAGGCCACAGAGATGGACCAGAAGGTGATTTTAGATTTTAAATGTTTTTGAATGTCTGTTCCTATTTCCCTTAATTTTGATTAATGATTATATATATATATATATATTATTTTTTTGGTCTTTATTTGGTAAGACGTTTATTTAGGTAAAGAGTTTGGAAGGTACAGTTGTTAATCGAATCCTCTCTCTATGTGATTTCTTATTTAGTTTTGTCTTTTTTTTTTTCTTTAATTCTTTGTTACAATGGTATGAGAACTTGAGACGTGGTTGGTAGTTGAAGTTTTCGCCGATCCCTTCCTTGCAAGCTCTTTTTTTTTTTTCTTTTTTTTGTTGTTGTTATGTTTATCTCATAATTTAAATATACACTAATTTTTATAGGAGCATTACAACAATTAGATATTGTTCTTATTTAAGCTCTTTTGGAAAAAAAAAAAAAAAAAAAAAGAGGTGCGTAAAGGATATGCATCTTGTAAGGGTTTGGACGGGTAAATATGCAATAACTGTTGTTTGGCCAATCTTCTCTCCCTTTTTTTTTGTCAATTTCTTCTCCACTCTCTTTCACTCTACCTCTTACCTCTTACCTCTCACCTCCTCACCGAAAACCCAACCCCTCACCCTAAGGCCTTAACAGTTGTAACCCACTCGTCCCTTTTTTGCAATCAACTGCATCCTCTAAGCTCTCTCGTGTTCCTTTTTTTCACCCACAATTTCCCTTATTTTTCGTCACTTTCCTTAATACTTTGAAGGCTACAATCAAAGCATTTGATCCACCCACTATTCACACACCTCGCCCACTGAAACAACTATCCTTCCTTCAACCCATAGTGATTGTCATCCACCCTACTAATTCTTTGAACCCTCTATTGTCTCTCTTTGCTAGGACTTTCAAGCTTTTCATACATACCTATGACATGAAACTAGAAGCGATGGCAACTATCTTAGCATGGTTTTCTACATAACACTATACTATGCCCTTATAATTTGGATTGTCTAAATAATCACATTACTTGCTTGGGACATCAGAAGAACGTACCCTACAGTCTTCAAAAACCCTTTCAAGTTGTAGGGATGAGGAGGCCACGATCGACTTAGGATGTTGAGAGGATGTGCCCTTAGCATAGATCTTCATAAATCCCTATAGTTTGCGATCGACTTGGGATGATGTGCATGTACTCCTTGGCTCCAATCTTCATAAATCTTTCTGAGTCGTGGGATGTGGTGTCCAGAGATTGAGAAATTCACCTCAAACTTGATGCGAGAGCTGGCGTATAGTTTTCTGGGCCATGGTTCAGCACCCAAGTACTACGAGTGAATAGTAACAGACAAAATCGGCCGCTAGAGACAAGAACTGGCCAAAACCAGTGGAGAACCGGTCAGTCAGTGATCAAAAACCATAGAAACTGAAGTCAGTCGACTCTAGTTTGAATTGTGTTCAAACCAATTAATTGATAGATATAATATATTATTTATTTTATTCTTATATAAAATGAAGCCATTTAACTTAAGTCAGCTAACGGTATCGTTTTATAACTACGTTTTAGGAAAAAATAATAAGAAACGATTTTGTTTGGTTTAATACACCAAACATGTTTTATGTTAGGGCCTCATAACCCTGACCCCCTCCCTTCCCTCTTATTCATCAATGATTCTCTCTCCTATCTCACGTTGTCTCGTCTCTCACTACATCCGTGCATCATGCCTCATTGCCTCTCTCCTCTCTCAAGCCACTCAGCCTCTCCCTCTGCTAGCATCCATTCTGACAGACTGTCCAAGCTCTCTCACTCATCTCTTCTTTATTCACCTCTGTCTATGATTCCACCTATCTCGCTCTCATCTCTCCAAGTTCTCATAGTCTATTCTTGGTCCTTTTACACCGGTGGCCCACCAATGATCATTTATCCCTACATCTCCCCTAAAATTGATTTCCCTTCGCCCCTACAACCTATTCCACACAATTGGTAATATATACTATATATGAGGCTCTGTTTTGATGTTTGATAATTGATTTTTCTATTATTTGATGTTTAACTTGTTTATCTGTGTATGTACAAGCATTATAAAATTTTTGGAGCACATTTTTAAGACTATGAACAGTAATCCGAGAGTTATTTCCCATTGTGAGGGTGCTACATGCTTGGTTTAGTATTTTGGTTTTGCATGAAAAATATTTATTATTGTTAATTTATTATGTTCTAATTGTGTTGTGAAATTGTTTTGATGTAAATTATGGAAAGATGAGTAAACTAAAATCTAGATTAGAGTCTTAGACATGTGATATTGCCATGTTGCAAACAAGCTACTCTGTAGTTGTGTTATGCGGTATTTTGTTTTGTTTTCTTCTTCCTTTTTTTAGTTTTTTGTGCTTCGTAATTATTTATGTAATTAACATGTTAGATGGGCTCTTTGTCTACTACAATTGATTTTGATTCAAATGAACTGACCATTAACTTGAGAGATGATTTGTGAGATATCCAAACATCAGGACTCCTGAGTGCCCCTACCAATTGTACTTCTCTACTTCCTAAGAAACGGAAGAGTATGGATCTATCAGTTGTTTGGGAGCATTTTATGAAGGTTGTCTTGTAGATGAGCATATGGTTAAGTGAAATTATTGTGGTTGAATGTACGCTTGCCACTCAAAGAGGATCGAATCTTCAACCATGCAAAACGATTTGCCTTCATGTCCCAGAAATCCTCATAAACATGGGCCTTTGGATATGTACCAAAAAATATTAGTGGGTGAGGCAACACCCAAGGAGGGGGTTGGAGATAGTGATGATAATACGATGAGGAATCTTGTAACTCATAAGTATAGTGAAGAGGTTGTGAGGTTGTCTATTCACAAGATGGTAATTACATATGAGTAGCCATTTAGAATTGTTGAAAGAGTCTTACAAGTCACATATCTTGGCTCTCAAAGATCTTGAATCAATCTCTAATAGAAATTAGCTGAATATGTGTTATGTCGTAAAACAAGTTGTTGGCAACTAATGAAAGAAACAATTCCCCTTTTACCAATTGCAAAATAAAATATAATGAAAGGGCTTGAGGTTCTAATAGTAGAATTCCAATATGAACATTACAATACAAAATGCATGCCCATAAAAATCTTTGTTTATTATAAAACCACGTTAGTTAGTAGCAAAATTAGAAGAAAAGGAATTGCCAAACTAAGATTTTATTCATAGTAAGTGAAAACCATCACAACCTCATTGGTTATTGTGCATATAGAGGCTTCATACATTGTATTCGTATGAAAAGCAATGAAGTGTGTTTCTCACATTGTACTATTTTGTGTAAAGCTCAGATTTGGACAACCTTGGAGTTGGAATTGCAATTGTTGGATTCTTCTTCTTTGTAACCACACCATAAGTGTCTGAAACATCAATCTCTGAACCTTGTGGCAATTTCCATTCGAAGGAGTGCAGAAATGAAGCCAGGATGTATTTGAGTGTCCTTTCCCCTAGTGTAAGACCCGCGCATATTCTTCTCCCTGACCCGAATGGAAAATACTTAAAATTGTTGCCCGAATAATCTACTCTACCATAACCATCATTTAGAAACCTCTCAGGTATGAATTCCAATGGATTGTCCCAATACTTTGAGTTCCTTTGTATAGCCCAAACATTCACGAAAATACTAGAACCTTTGGGTACATGGTACCCTCCAATGATGCTAGATTTGCTTGGAGTACGAGGTACTAGGAAAGGAAAAGGTGGGTGCAGACGAAACGTCTCTTTAATTACAGCATCTAAATACTGTAATTTGGGCAAATGGAATTCTTCGACTAAGTTATCCACCCCCACGATTTCTGTTAATTCTTCATGGACTTTTCTCATTATCTCTGAATGTTTCATCAGCCTTGCCATCACCCATTCCGACATTGTCGTTGTGGTGTCGGATGCACCCACCACTATGTCCTATTTAAACATGAGTAAGGTGATCCGTGATCAGTTTGAAAATTGAAAAACAAAAATAAAAATAAAATAAAATAAAATTTAATTGATGTCTAAGAGTTAGCTAAAGATATAAATGGCCAACTTCAATTCGGCTCGAAAGTATTGAGACACAAAAGTAGAAAAGTGGACAAATACATACCACAAGCACGGCCTTGAGTTGGGTCATGCTAATCGGATATGCACCATTGTTCTGCTCCCTTATTTCCAAGAGAACTTGCAAAAAGTCCTTTCGTCCTGTCTCTGTCTTTCCCTCTTCTTTGGCCTTGGCCAAACTCTTCATCTGTTTGTCAATGACATAATCAAGTACTCGGTCAATGCTTTGGGAAATCCCCTTTACTTCCCTTTCTATCCCTTGTAAATCAAAACTTGCTAATGCGGGGAAAAGGTCCGAAACATTTGGCTTTGCGAGTAGCAACATTAAATTTGAAAACATATTCTTAAAGTCAGCTCCAAACTTGGCCCCTTCCTCACCTTGTAGCGTGCCGCCCCACAACATGTTCATGATGGCATTTATCGCCGTCACAAATGCCAGTTCTCCTAAATCTACTTGGGTACCTATTTTTTCATACACATTTTTAATGGTGTTCCTTACCTCTTCTCTTCGTAAAGTGAAGGTAGTATCAAGATTTGATGCACTAAGCATCTCTCTCACAAACATCTTTCGCAACATCTTCCAGTTTGTACCATTCGGGGAAAAAGCAATATCGGCTCCCCCATATGTGATCGCAAGTATAGCTTTGTTCACATCACGGTTAGAGAATAATGCATCTTGGTCACGAACAACTTCTTTTACAAGTGAGGGGGAGCTAATCACAATGCACAACTTATTTGCAAACCAAACCTTATAGATGGGGCCGTAGATCCCACACAATTGCTCAAATTTTATATGAAGTTCTGTACCTATAAACGGAAGGTACCCGACTATTGGCAAGCCACGAGGACCTGGTGGCAATGGAGGTACTGCGGCCTTTCTTTGTTTCTTGATGGCCCAGAGCAACCATAACATAGCAAAAATACCGATCAAAACAGTGAGAGTTGAACTAGAAAATCTCTCGTCGCCAGCATAAGACCTCCACGATCCCATCGCAGAAGCTGCATTCAAATGTAGGTCGATGTGAAAAAAAAAGGGGTCAAAATAAGGAATATGTATTTTATGTGAGTTGTGTTGAAGCATCTCCTGGAAGGCAAGGAGGAAGATAGAATGAGACTTATCAGTGTTAAGCACAGATAATTTACTTAGAACTTTGTTTCAAATTTTCGTAACCTAGACTACGTTTACAATGTAATTTTTATTTAATTAACTTTGAAATATTTTGCATGTTCAGAAGAGTTGGACTAGGAGTGATAATATGGGTCTCTTGGGTTGAGTTCGTGTTTGCTCGAATCTTTTTTTTTTCTTTTGTGCTATATATAATGATTTTGACGATCTTAATTAATCTGTGCTTTTTATTATCTTAACATGCATGACTCATTATATCAAATTGGTGGTGTGTGTGTATATTTATATATGTGTGTGCGCGCTGTAACCACTTATATAATTCGTTTAATAAAATGATCATGCACCTAAAAAAGAAATTATTATATATGTTGAATTAACACAAACAAACTTTATCAATCCGTTTTGCTTTAATTAATTTAAATGGATTAAATTGAAATAATTTATATCTTATAAACTTTTTAACTTGTATCAAAGTATATGTATTCAAAACTAGATTAGTAACAAAATCAATTTGAAAATTGCATTGATACCCATAGCCATAATTAATACACATTTCCATCTTCTCAACATTTATCTAGATATCCAAGGAAAATGGACTTTTGATCTCATAAAATTCATCTACATAAACAAATACATGACAAATCATATTCCATGAATCATTTCCAAAATTTACTATTGACACTAAACCACTGAAAGTAAAAATAAAAAATTAAAAAAAAAAACTAAGGTGGTCTTAGAGCTTTATTTAATAATTTAAAGAATATTGTTTAATTAGACAGATTTTGCAAGTTAAGAAAGTTGACACGCATTACGGTTTCATTTGAATACTGGCTCGTTTGTTTTCAGAGATAAGATTAGATGAGATTAAAGTTAAAAAGTTGAATAAAATATTGTTAGAATATATTTTTTAATATTATTTTTGTTTTGAGATTTAAAAAAGTTGAATTATTTATTTTATTTTGTGTGGGAATTTAGGAAAATTGTAATGATGAGGTAAGATGAGATGAGATGAGATATTTTTTTAAAACAAACAAGGCCTTAGATGATCTGTGAATATTTTAGATGATCTGTTAAGAAAATTTTAGATGATCTGTAAATAATAGTGACAATAATAATAAAACGTACAATAGTGAATAGTTTATAAATAATAATAGTATTGAAATAGTATGAGAAACTGTGAAAGAGCAGTAATAGGGCCATGATGTGATGTTTTTGGCGGGACTTATATATATACATGATAAGAAAATTTTTTTACTGTCCATCGCATTATTCACATATTTTTATCGTCAGTGATTGTGAAAAGATATTGAAAGTCACGATAATTAATAGAGTATTATAAGTGAGGATACAAAATGTAAACAGTACAATAACATAAGAAAACAAGCAAAAAGATATTAGAAATGAGATTTGAGGAAATAGTTTTAGAATTCATAAATGAAGAGACTTACAAGTTGGAACTTTGGATGAAAGTCACGTACAGCTTCTTTGAGAACAAGACTTTTACAAATATAGAGATCGATCAAGCTTTTAGCATTCTGCTGTACTTATGTTTCAGCACGCCTTCTTATATAGAGCCTGAAGTCTTGAATTAAAAGTCTCTATTCAACACTTTTAAATAAGAAGATTGTTATAATGTCTTGGTCAATGGATCGATGAAGAACTTTAAGTCATAATAAAAATATAATAAAAATGCATGCAAGAGTTTTTGTCTGTGCTGGGAATTGTTGCATAAATTCTCTCTTCATGGTTTGAGGTTACGTTTGGATGTTAAAGTGAATTGTTAGAATATTATTTTTTAATATTATTATTATTTTAAAATTTAAAAAAATTGAATTATTTATTATATTTTATGTTAAAATTTAAAAAAATTATAATAATAAATTGATAGGAATTAAGCATCCAAAAAAAGCCAATAATATTCATCACGTGTTTTTTCAATGTGCTGATGTGATGAGGCGAGACTGCATGCATGCTCTACGTCTCTATTCGTGGTCTGGCGCCACACATAATTTCACCTGATAATCATTTATAAGCATGCGTGAAGCCGATTGAAATGACAGTACTGCATAAATTCAATCCACGTGAATGGAAAAACTTGGCAGCACGTGCGCAGCTGATAGAAGTATTGTGGTGTTTAATTTTGTGAATCATTTTACGCAACAGCCTATAGTCATATATTAATTATTTTTTTTTAACCGCAGCATATAAAGTGTGCTGCCGCTATAGACTGTTACGAATAATTTTACTATTTTTGTAGGCTGGAATAATTGTTGGACTGGATTTTTTATCAAGGCCGCCGTTGACGATATCTTGGTCAATGGATCGATGAGGAACGTTAAGTCATAATAAAAATATAATAAAAATGCTAGCTTTCAATATTGCATGGGAGAGTTTTTGTCTGTGCTGGGAGTTGTTGCATAAAACGTGGCAGTATGTGCGCAGCCGATAGAAGTATTGTGGTGTTTAATTTTGTGAATCATTTTACGCAACAGCCTATAGTCATATATTAATTATTTTTTTTTAACCGCAGCATATAAAGTGTGCTGCCGCTATAGACTGTTACGAATAATTTTACTATTTTTGTAGGCTGGAATAATTGTTGGACTGGATTTTTTATCAAGGCCGCCGTTGACGATATCTTGGTCAATGGATCGATGAGGAACGTTAAGTCATAATAAAAATATAATAAAAATGCTAGCTTTCAATATTGCATGGGAGAGTTTTTGTCTGTGCTGGGAGTTGTTGCATAAAACGTGGCAGTATGTGCGCAGCCGATAGAAGTATTGTGGTGCTTATTTTTGTAGGCTGGAATAATTGTTGGACTGGAGTTTTTAACCAAAGCCGCCGTTGACGAAGTGCAAAAATTACATAGAAAAATGTGAACAAACCAACACTACAACACAATTGATCTTTAGTGACGGTTGAGAAATTGTGACAGTCTCCAAACCGTCACTAAAAGGTCTTGGTCAATGGATCGATGAGGAACGTTAAGTCATAATAAAAATATAATAAAAATGCTAGCTTTCAATATTGCATGGGAGAGTTTTTGTCTGTGCTGGGAGTTGTTGCATAATTCTCTGTTCGTGGTTTGAATGTTCATCATGTGTTTTTTTAATGTGCTGATGTGATGAGGCGAGGCTGCATGCATGCTTTAAAAGTCTCTATTCAACACTTTCAAATAAGAAGATTATTATATTATCTTGGTTAATGGATCGATGAGGAACTTTAAGTCATAATAAAAATATAATAAAAATGCTAGCTTTCAATATTGCATGGGAGAGTTTTTGTCTGTGCTGGGAGTTGTTGCATAATTCTCTGTTCGTGGTTTGAATGTTCATCATGTGTTTTTTTAATGTGCTGATGTGATGAGGCGAGGCTGCATGCATGCTTTAAAAGTCTCTATTCAACACTTTTAAATAAGAAGATTATTATATTATCTTGGTCAATGGATCGATGAGGAACTTTAAGTCATAATAAAAATATAATAAAAATGCTAGCTTTCAATATTGCATGGGAGAGTTTTTGTCTGTGCTGGGAGTTGTTGCATAAAACTTGGCAGCATGTGCGCAGCCGATAGAAGTATTGTGGTGCTTATTTTTGTAGGCTGGAATAATTGTTGGACTGGAGTTTTTAACCAAGGCCGCCGTTGACGAAGTGCCAAAATTACGTAGAAAAATGTGAACAAACCAACACTACAACACAATTGATCTTTAGTGACGGTTGAGAAATTGTGACAGTCCCCAAACCGTCACTAAAAGGTCTTTTCTGTGACAGTTTCTGGAAACCGTCATTAAAGACAGATGAGGTTTTTTTTAACATTCGAACGTATTGAAAATTTACGTTCGAGCGTCAAATTTACGTTTGAACATTCTGGCAACTTACGTGCGAACGTGAAATGTTTTGGCGCCAATGTTCGAACGTTAGTAATTAACGTTCGAACGTTAAATATTTTGCGCCAACGTTCGACCGTTAATTAATAACGTTCGAACGTTGACTGTAAATTTAAATTAAATGACTCTAATTTAAAAATTATGTGGTTTTTATAGTGCATAATTTGTGAACAAATGTAAAAAATTGACTTGTATATATTTATATATACACAATTTGTAATATATAAATATATTTTTATGTTTATATATATTTGAAATGCAGCGATTTAGTATTAAAGTTGGAAAATATAACATTAAAGAAGATTGAGAATTGAATGGTGAAAAACCATAGAAATATTAAATAACATTTTTCTTTATAAATAATAAAAGCAAAATACAAAATATGATCGAATTTCTTAAACAACACTCAGATGATAGCGTTGTTCGCGAAATTTGAACTCCGTACTTCCTCAGTCAAGATATGAATCTTGTCATTGAGGATACATACACGATGGGCGATCTCAGATACTGACGCCTCTATAGCCGCGAGCGATCGATCGATCTTATGATCGATATGCGCAATCAGCTGTGAGATCATCGTATCAACTCAAGCACGCCGTGCATCTCCTGCAGATGTACTCGGCTGCTGTTGACTACTACTCCCCACATGACCTGGCTCAGGCTGCGTCGGAGGAACTAGATCCTCTACAGGGGTGGTTGACGTCCCCTAGCCTGTCCAATCCTACGTCGATGCGTAATCATATTGAGGGGGCTCATCTAATCTTTCACCTGCTCCTCTGGCTGAGTTGGCACTCCTCGTGCAAGTAATAGCCGGCTGATCAGGACACCGTATGGGAGATTATCCGTGGAGACGATGCTCACCTCGTAACGAATCCTCTCAAAGATGTGAAGTGGCAAATCTATGGGATTTTCACGTGCGACTCGTATCAAAAACTATGCCCGAAGCAGACCAAATGTGGTTTTATGTGCCACAAGATCCACGTTTGTTGCAACAATAAGGTGCAACATGCGGAAGAAAGGCAGCAGATGATTCTGGTTGAATGCGTTCTTCCTCTCGATCTGCATGCGGTCCCTCCTGTTGAGGATGTAGAAATCCTCATCTCGGTCATCATCTCGAGCCTCGAGGCCAGTATCCTCGACCTCTGATCGGTCTGCATCTCTGGCTGATGCTGACTCAATGGGCAGCTCGTAGATGATGCAGAAGTGGCTGCATCGTCACGGCATGTAGCGTGTGCAGATGTCTCAACTCCTCGATGAATTCTGAGGTGCTTGACGATGACATCTGGTGAAATATCAATGGAAACATCGCATACAGTCATGGTGTGAGAGGATGTGTCCTGAGGCATGGCACACATCCCCATATAGAACTCCTAAACCATTGAGGGGAATACCTTCCCCTCAATGTGCAGATATTTCCCCAGCCTCTACTGAGGAAAACATCTCTCAGGTTCGTCTGCTCCCAAATGGGTTCGTCGAACTCATTAATTAGGACCTCTTGCTCGACCATAACAGTACGAGCCCTGATACGAGCAGTGTCCAGAGTGGCTCCCTCATTTCCTAGTATGCAGTGGATGAGCCATATCCTGAAAATAGAGAAAGAAAAAAAATTATTTACATTGAGGCATTTTTTCTGTTAATTTTAAGCTCTTTGCATTAACGTTAGAACATAGTAAAATATACGATCGAACGTTAAGATAAAAAGTTCGGACGTGTTTCCTTTATGTTCGCAAGCAAAACACATACGTCTAAAGGTATAACATACACGTTCGAACATAAGCAGTAAATAAAAATATTGGCTGACGTATGTTCGAACGTTTATATTATACGTTCAAATGTATGTGTTTTACATCTGAACGTAAATATGAACGTCCGAACTTCCAAACGTTCGAACATAAATATTGTAACGTCGTATGTTTGAACGTCTTGGTGAGACGTTCGAACGTAAATAACAAATAAATTTAAACAACATACGTTCAAACGTGTATCTTATACGTTCATGGTATTGTTTTACGTGCGAACGTAAAGAATTTTCGTTCGAACGTTAAAGTTTAAATAAAGTTTAAAAAGTAGTACGTTCAGACGTATTCATTAAACGTTTGGACGTAAAATTTATGAAAAATAACGTCCGAATGTAAAAAATTAACGTTCGAATGTATAAGCCTTAACGGCTATGTAATTGAAACGTCATATGTTCGAACGTCTTAGTGAAACGTTCGAACGTTACGAGATAGAATGTCTGAGTCGACTCAGCCATTATTGAAATCTCGAAAATTAATCTACAACGTTCTAAATGCCGAAATGCCACCGTAGAAATGAAGTATACACTTCAAGAAACAATTCTACGATAACTATTTGGCCAATGGCAAGCCGTGGTGGCCGGAAAATGGAGTTGAAAATCCGGCCACCACTTATCATTTTTAAACAAAACTCAATTGAAATCTCAAATAAAATACATGTTATTTGATTAAAAGATGAATGCCTACTTTTTAGTGACAGTTGTGGCGGAGTTTGAGAGCGGCGACGACGGAGGAGAAGCGGCGTGCAACAATCAGACGATGATAACGGTGAAAATGACATGGATGCCGTTCTGTTTCCACCTTATATACGCAAAACGTTCGAACGTGTTTCGATTTATTTTCCTAAATATTAACAATAATATATTATATTATTAATATATGTTATATATTATAATGTTATATATAGCATTATAATATATAATATTATATTATAATATATATAGTATATTATAGTATATATATACTGTGTATTATATATATAATGTATTATATAGTATATTATATATACTGTATTATATATATAGTACAGTATATATCTAATATTATATAATATAATATATAATATATTATATATATATGATCTATTATAAACTAATGAAATCAACATTAGAACCACATGCTCTTATTACTTGTCTAAAGCAATATACTTTATTATTACAATCTAGTACCCAAAATTCTAGTGTACAATTTTGTAAATAATTTGATTAGAATCAAATTACTCTCCCTAATGAATAACAATTAGATTAATTGGTTTTTTTGAATTTGTGAGTGCTATTATATTTTTAAAGTTTAGCAATATGTTTATATATGTTATTGTGATTTTATACTTACTCTTGAAATAATTGTGATTATTGTTTGTGAATTTTGTGAATAGTTTGTGAGTTTATGGTGTTCATTGATGAATTAATATGTGTATAAATATTGTTGTGAGAATATTGTGAATATGTTGTGATATGGATTTAAAATATTGTGATTATTGTTTTTGAATTTTTATTGAATATGTTTAACAAGAAAATTATAAGTTTATGATCTTAATTTAAGTAAAGATTAAAAACATTTAATATACAGATATTATGAAGTTTAATATTTAACATGGAGTAAGTATATATAATATATTCATACTAATTTAGTTAGAATATGATTATTATTCAAATTATAAGTATAGTGTAAATTATGTCTTAAAAAAAAAAAATATATATATATATATATATATATAACTTAACTATATAGAAAGTATAATTCTTTTTTCATATAGAAGGAGATCAAATACAGGGCTGGCCATTGGATCAGTAAATAGCAAGGTGCATTTTTTTGGGGAGGATCGATCCATTTTGTTTTCAAAGTAACGTTCAAACATCCTCCATGATTGTGCATGTTACAAGTAATAAATATATAGAGGACCGACTAGCTAGCTAGTTTGGTAATCACGTTGTAGTTGCGTACCTTCATTTGTTGCATTTATGGCTATGAAGTGGGTCATACGTATCTTCAGACATTGAGATAGGTGTCCATTAAGTGGTAGCCCCAGCCGTACTGTAACAGCTGATAGTCGTTGAAAGTCGGGAATATTTATGAACAGTATGGAACTGGGTTGGATGAAGTTGAAAGTCATATATTTGGATGCAGTTGAAAGTCATACAAATTATGACCCTCCGATAATGTGATTCAAGAAAATCATTACTATATAGTATTTATATAGTGCATTATATGTATATATAAGTTTTGTTGTTCGTTTTATTAATTATATATTATTGATTTATATATATGGTATAGTATATATACTATATTAATTATGTTTTTATTTATAAAGTATTATGCTATCATACTATATATATATATATAATATATAGTATATATACTACATTATAATATAGTATATAATGCAGAATTTATGGAGTAACAAAGAATATCTCGAACAACCAGGTTGTATGAAATAAGAAAATAGTGAGCAGAAGTTGGTATTTTTTTCAACTTTAAAAAAAAAAAATTATAATGAAGAGAAATATTATGAGTATCTAGAAAATAATAGGTATATATAACTATTATATTAAGGAATACTAACTATTGAATAAAAATTTACGCCCGACCATGATTTTTTAACGTTTGAACTTTAATAATGTATTCTCTCTGTACTTTTTATATTTGTTAGGAAGGGTACATTCGAACGTTTCAATTATAACGTTCGAACATTAAAGTAAAAGTGTGAAAATTTTCCGCTCGACTAAGGTGATGATCTAAACGTTCGAACGTTTATACTGTACGTTCGAAAGTTAGTGACTGAAAATCATTAGAAAATTATAACGTTCGAACGCAAATTTCTGAACGTCCGAACGTTAGGAAATTAGTGCGGAAAATTTTCCGCTCGATTATGGTAACTCTTTGATGATATGAACATTCGGAGTGTAAGTTGTACGTTCGAACGTTAGTCGGTGAAAATCTATTTACGTTCGAACGACAAATTCCTTAACGTTCGAACATAAAAATAAAAAGTGCGAGAAATTTCCCGCTAGATTTCATGCCCTATCATATGAAGGGTACGTTCAAACGTTTATATAAAACGTCCGAACGTTAATTGCGGAAAAATTATCTTATTTTCTTTCGTTCGAACGTCATAGTAAAATTGGGCGGGATAATATATCGTTCGAACATACAACTTAAACGTTCGAACATCTGGTCTAATAATTTTAGACTTAATGAATTCACGCACGGGAGGAAGCGGCTCATTTCTGCTTCTCCCGTGCGCGACAGAGAGAGAGTTGAGAGATAGTCTGCAGGAGAGAGAGAGGGGGTTGAGAGGGAGAGGGTTGAGTGAGAGAGAGTTGAGTGAGAGAGGGACGTCAGTTAGGGAGAGCAAGAGTTAGAGTGAGAGTCCCGTTGAGTTTTGGTAAGAAAAAAATATTGAATTTTGTCTTTTTTTTGTTTAATTTTATGATATTTGTATTGTGTTTTTGTTATATAATACAAAATAATAAATTAGGGTTGTATTTTTTTGAAGGATTGGTTGTTTTGGCAAGTTGGAAGCTTTGGATTTGTAAGAGGATATTGTGAGTGCTAGGTATATTTCTAAACTTTAGCAATATGTTTATACATTTTATGATTACTCTTGAAATATTGTGATTATTGTTTGTATAGTTTGTAAATAGTTTGTGAGTTATTGTGAATATGTTGTGATATGGATTTGAAATATTGTGATTATTATTTGTGAATTTTGTTTGAATATGTTAACATGTTTAGAAATATGTTGTATTTAGGTTTCGTTAATACATGGTTATTGCTTACTCAAGTTTAGGAATATCTTTTTTTTTTTTTTTTAGAGAGAGATGATGGCTTCACACTTCATTCATAATCAATTCTTTAAAGAGATTCTGGTAAAATTGCAGATAGCAAATTGGAGAAGTAAATGAGGGTATTGCGGATTTCCTATTGAAAAATAGTTGCTTGAAGCTCAAAGCCCAGAAAAGTTCAATTTTCTTCGTTTCATAATCACTCTTTATGAATATTTGGTGGATGATACAAGTTGGAGTGAGACACTTTACTCGAGTTTAGGAATATGTTTATACATATTGTTATCATTTTATCCTTACTCTTGAAATAATTATGATTATTATTTGTGAATTTTGTGTGAATATATGTTTATATAGTTAGAAATATATTGTGCTTAGTTTTTCGTATTTATGTGAATTTTTTATATAATAATTTTTTTTTTTTTGTTTTTTAAATTTGTTCTTTGACAAGAAAATTATAAATTTAGGATTTTAATTTAAGTAAAGATTAAAAACATTTAATATCCATTTAATATCTAACATGTAATAAGTATATATAATATATTCATACTAATTTAGTTAGAATATGATTATTATTCTAATTATAACTATAGTATAAAACTTGCTTTTAAAACAAAGAAAAAAAAAGTATATAACTTAATTATATATAAAATATGTATATACATACAATAACTACAATTAATAATTACTTATTAAATATAAATAACTCACTGAATTAAAATTATATAATAACATTTGAAATTAAGTATAACAATTAAAATGATACTTTAAGAATGATAATAATTAAAATGTTATAATAACATTTGGAATTAAGTATAACAATTAAAATAACTCTTTAAGAATTATAATAATTAATATTATATTATAACCTTTGAAATTAATTATACCAATTAAAATAACTCTTTAAAAATTATAATAATTAATATTATATTATAACATTTGAAATTAAGTATAACAATTAAAATGATACTTTAAGAATGATAATAATTAAAATGTTATAATAACATTTGGAATTAAGTATAACAATTAAAATAACTCTTTAAGAATTATAATAATTAATATTATATTATAACCTTTGAAATTAATTATACCAATTAAAATTATACTTTAAGAATGATAATAATTAAAATTATATTATAACCTTTAAAATACTCTTCAATAAAAAAGTCTTGCACCTACCAAATAAGTAGAGTTGGAATAAATATACTTATTTATTATAAACTAAAGAGTAAGTAAATAAAGATCAAATAAATGCTTATATAAATATTTTATACTTATTGTCTATATAAATAAATAATTCACTCAATTAAGTATAACAATTAAGATTATAACTGTGGAATGATAATAATTATAATTATATAATAACCTTTAAAATTATATATAACAATTATAATAACAACGAGGCAGAATGATCTTGAAGAAATGTCTATCAATTTGCTTGACTGTTATAGTCTCTCCGGCCTTGACTACTCTCTTCCGGTCTTGACAATTATTAATTGAGAGTTGTCAGGACTGGAGAGTCTATGACAGTTAAGCAATTAGACTAAAATATAGACATTTCTTCAAGATCATTCTCCCTCGCATCTACACATGTTACGAAACTTGTGAATATATTCTTCCATCTCTCTCTAGTTTAACAATATAACATGTAATACTATTTGTTTGACAATCTACATACATAGCATGAAGATATTGTTTGTAGTGTTTTTTTATAGATGCGTGTGACATTGCATAAATAACCTTAGACCCGTTTGGAAATTAGTGTACATTTATGTGTCCACTAATTCCTGAATTGTCCAGTGTGGACAGTTTGAGATTATATTATATGTATTGCACATTTTTGTTACTCCTACTTTTCACGTTTAATATGAAGTTTCGGTGTCTTCCTCTACTGTTCTTCAGGTATACTGTTCGTAGGGTCACAATCCCTCTATTTGAACATGTGTACTTGGAGAACTATGGGGAGGTGCTGTTGAAATTTCTACTAATGTGGAAAGTAGTAGAGTGACGAGATTTGTGCAATATGGATAATATAATCTCGAATGGGATAGGACCAACTACCTTATCAAAAAAGCAACTTCGTATTGGAGCATGACATGCATGTGAATTTTCTATGTACGTGTTATTAATAGATAAATGCTTTTAGAAATGGACAAAACTTGGATGCGTCTGGGCGATAGACTTGGAAAGGATTACATACCCTATGCGCGTGGAGTAAGAACCTTCATTGATTTTGCACGGGCCTCTGCTGATAGTCGTGGTTACATTAAGTGTCCATATCGAGGGTGTAAAAATTTGTGTGCGATAGGGTTGGATGAAGTAGAAAGTCATATATTTGTGAATGGTATGGATTTGGGGTATACCCGATGGGTACTGCATGGTGAGCCGTATGAACAGTCAGCAGATGTATTGGTCGATCATCACAATTATTTGCGGCACATGGATGATGATTATGAGCAGGATGAGATGGAGGAGATGTTGGGTGACATTGGAGCGGGGATGTTTATGGATGAGGTTGACGACAATGCTTCAAGTGGCGGAGGGACTGATTGTGATAATTTCGCTTCAATGTGGGAAGATGCAAAGTGCGAGCTTTATCGAGGTTGTACAAAACATTCCAAAATGTCGTTTATTATTTGGTTGCTTCACATTAAGTCATTGTGCGGGATGTCGACGAAAGCAATAAACATGGTATTGGACTTATTTAACGAGGTGTTTTTCGAAGGGTCTGCATTGCCCAAGAACTTTTATGAAGCGAAACAGTTGAGAAAGGGATTATGATTTGAGTACAAGTCCATACATGCATGCAAGAATGATTGTGTTTTGTTCTGGAAGGAGAACGTGGAGAAACAAGCATGTCTTGTATGTGGAGAGTCGAGGTGGATGGGTAAGAAAAACGTGCCGATTAAAGTGTTGCGGTATTTTCCCTTGAAACCCAGGTTGCAAAGACTATATATGTGTAAGAAAAAAGCTCATGATATGAGGTGACACGAGAAAAAAAGAGTTAAGAATGACGTATATATGAGGCACCCAGTTGATTCACTTGCATGGCAGTCTTTCGATAATCAATATCCAGAGTTTGGGATAGAAGCTCGGAACGTGCGCCTGAGACTCATAACAGATGGATTCAACCCTTTTTGGGAATATGAGTACAAGTTATAGCACTTGGCCCGTAGTATTGATTCCGTACAATCTTCCACCATGGAGGTGCATGAAGGCTCCAAACTTTTTGTTAACTTTACTCATCCCTAGCCCGAGATCACCTGGGAATGACATTGACGTATTCATGTAGCCGTTGATTGAAGAACTGAAAGAGTTATGAGAAACAGGTGTTAGAACTTATGATGCATCCATGTCGACATCTTTTCAGATGCATGCTGCGGTAATGTGGACCATAAATGATTTCCCGGCATATGGGAATCTTTCTAGCTGGAGTACGAAAGGGAAGTTAGCGTGTCCGATGTGTAATAAAGAAACTACTAGTGAGTGGCTAAAATATTCTCAGAAGTTGTGTTTCATGGGTCATCGACGTTATCTACCAGCAAATCATGCATGGAGAAGAGAATGTGCTAAGTTTGATGGGAGAGTAGAGGATAGAATTGCACCAAAAGAGTTGCTTGGGGAAGAGATAGTGGAACAACTGCAACATGTTAAAGTGAACAATTTTGGCAAAGGTCTGGGAAAGAACAAGAGAAAACGAGGCGCAGCAGAATTGAATTGGACAAAGCGTGGTATTTTTTTTGACTTGCCGTATTGGTTGTCCTGCATGTTGCGACATAGTTTGGATGTAATGCACATAGAGAAGAATATTTGTGATAATATACTGGGTACATTGATGAGTATTAACAAAAAGATGAAAGACACGATCAAGATGAGAAAAGATCTTGAGAGAATGAGAATTAAACATAATCTATATTTGCGGGTGGAAGGCAATAGGGTGGTCATGCCACATGCATGTTTTACGATGAGCAGGGAGGAGAGGATGAATTTCTGCAAATGGTTGCAAGGTGTCAAGTTGTCAGATGGTTATGCTTCAAATATTGGTAGATGCGTGAGTCCTGATGTTTGGAAAATCAGTGGATTGAAAAGTCATGACAGTCACGTATTTTTGCAGAAGTTATTACCTATGGGAATTCGTGTGAAGATGACATCTAATGTAAGTGTCACCATATATGAACTCTATATGTTTTTTAAGGATTTGTGCGCTCGGGTAGTAAATCGAGATGTGTTGTCGAAATTGGAAGAAGACATTGCTACTATACTATGTAAATTCGAGCAGATCTTTCCACCATCATTTTTTGTCATGGTCCATTTAGCAATACATTTACCGCGGGAGGTACTTTTGGGTGGACAAGTGCAGTTCTGTTGGATGTATCCAGTTGAAAGATATTTGGATTGACTGAAGCGCATTGTTGGGAATAAACCAGACCTGAGCGTTCAATAGCAGAGGCCTATATACACGATGAATGGTTAATATTTTGCTCTCTATATCTTTGTGGTATTGAGAGAAGATTTAATCGTCAAGAGCGAAATGCTGATCTTGCTGCTCCTCCTCCTCGTGAGCTATCAGTGTTTTCCCAGAATGTACGACCCTTGGGTGCACAAACAGGTTACGATTTAATTGACGAAGAGATGGGTAAAGTTCGGTGGTATGTGCTAAATAATTACCGGGAGATTGATGATTATCTCAGGTATGTCATTCCATGCTTCGAATAATTATAGTTTTCTTAAAATTAACTATAATTGTTGTGCTCAAAATATATTTATTTTGCAACATGTTATAACAGTAAGCATATGGACAAACTTAGAACGAAAGGCGTAGAAAATATAGAGGCAAGACATGAGCAAGAATTTCCCAGATGGTTTGAAGAACGTATATGAACTAAAATTAAATATATGTTATATTTTGAAATTTTTAACTCTGGATAATGAAATAATAAATATATACTATTTTAATTTTTAGATTTTGGAACAACGTGCTCGTGATCCCGGATCAATTTCTTCTAAATTGTATGCATTGGCCCGTGGTCCCTCAAATAGAGCACTTTGATACAGTGCATGCACGGTTCGAGGTTATAGATTCCATACTCTGGACCGTGAACGTAATAGAAATACTCAAAACTGTGGTGTGTTGGTCGAGGGGAGTCATGGAATAGATGATATTGACTATTATGGTGTCATACGTGATATTATCGGATTGAAATATCTAGGTGGGTCTGTAACATATGTCTTTAAATGTGATTGGTGGGATCTAGGCAGTGGTCGGGTTTCGATACATAGGGATAATCACTTTACGAGTGTCAATACTGCATCTAAATGATACGAAGATGATCCATTTGTATTGGCTTGTCAAGCTACCCAAGTCTATTACTTGATTGATCCAATGAAAAGTGCTGATGAAGATAGTAGAGAGATAACTTGGCGAGTCGTACAAAAATTTGTCCCTCGAAATATATATGAAGCATGAACGAGTACAGATTACGAGAATAGTGGAGATGAAGATCATGACACTCCGATTGTAGAGGCATACCAGGAAGATGGAAAGGGTATTAACTTGTTTGTTGACCTTGGTGCACTTGAGTTGCTCCCCTTGTGTAGAGATGATGTCCCACCCATCCATTTCGACCCGTCTGTATTAAATGATCATTCAATTAAAGTAAGTGAAGAGGAAGAAGAAGAGGAAGAGTCAGAATATGAAGACAAATCAGAATCCGGACAGGAGGTGGATAAGGACAATGAAGAAGAGGTGCATGATGATGATGAAGATATTATTGATGGAGATTCTGAAACAAGCATGGAAAATTCATCCGAAGATGAAGAATAAAAATACTAAATATTTAATTCATATAGGTGACTATAAAATATCTTGAATTTTCATAATTTCTTCTAATTAATTTCCTTTGATATAATTAATTATTTTCAAGAATGCCACCAAAACGACAACAAAGAAATGTGCCTCCGCCAAGTCCACGTCCTAAACCCATCGAGGACTTCCCACTCGAGGAATCTGTTCTTGAAGATCAAGTTAACACAAAAGAGAACAACAGCCAGTCGACACCTACCAGTAAGGAAATATTGTCGTTGATAATTAATCATATAGTTAATACTTTCGTCTCAATAACTATATAATTTATAATTATACTATCTATTATCATGTAGTTGACGCATCTGCACGTCGTGGTCGTGGCTATACACGTGGCGGATCTCTCTTGAAAAAAATAGAAGGCACGGAAAATTGAAGATCGCAATTCCTGATAATTCCACTGGAGGAGTGGATGATAGTGCAGCAGTTCTTTCCTCCTATATTGGCACAGTAGTTCGAGCTTATGCTCTATTTTATGTGCGCTCATGGTGAGATGTTCTGAATGAGATTAAGGAGCACATTCAAAGTCGTGTGCTGGTGAGTTTACTTTGAGAGTACATTTTTTTCACCTAGATTAATATATCATATTTTTGACCTGATTTCCTTGTTAGGATGAATTCGACCTTGATTTTGGCCGTAGCGAGGATTTGAGAACCGTGAATTAGTTGATGGCTATACTATTCCAACGTCACAAAGGACGATGTCAAGACCACTTCAAGAAGTTTGAGACGTTGGAAGAGGCTACGCAGTCTCCTTTTCAGCAGATGAAGTTAGATGATTGGAGGAAGTGTTGTGATCTTTTCTCATCTCTAGATTATCAGGTATTTTACATTTATATTTTTTTAATTATTTACATTCATATTCGTTCTATATATTATATGTATACATATTACAATTAACATTCTTAAAATATTTTGTAGCACTTGAGTTCTACAAATGCACAGAATAGATTCGTTCTGACTGTCTACCATCGTGCCGGTTCAAGGTCATTCCATTGTCTTGCTGAAAAAATGGTAATTAAAAAACTATAGAATTCATTTATTTTTTTGATATTCTTTTATTTAAGTATTAACATTATATTTTTAAAATTTCTAATGTCACTTTGTTAGAAACGTGATGATCCAGAAAACTTTTCCCTCATTCATGTTTATGCTGCTGCTCACACTAATGAGCATAGTGAGTGGATGGATCCTATCGCTACAGATAATTATGTAAGTAATGTTAATTTTGTTAAATAAATTACTTATGTAACATTTGAATAATTTATTTTTTATTTCTATTTCTTTTAATACGTTACTAATTATTTACAATCATTACCTTTCAAATTGCAGGCAAAAATGATGGAGATGCAGTTGACTTTTGGAGAATCCTCTCCTAGTGACATAGACATATTTACGCAAAGTGCTCGGGCCGCAGTCTAGTATGGCAAGAGGTTTGGGACGATCTATCAAGCATAGATGTTCATCCTCCTCAACCTCATCGGCTTCACAAATTAATAATCTTACGGCAGATTTAAAAGCTGCACGGCATGAGAATGAGTATATGAGGTCAAGGCAGCAGCAGTTAGAGTCTCTTTTAGAACGACAGTCTCATTTAGAGACGCGTTTGCAGGACCAACAGAGAGACCAGGAGGAAAGAACACGCAGTGAAGTGCAAGAGCAAGTGCAACGGGAGATGATGGTGCAAATGGAGCGTGTTATGTCGTTGCAACAGAATCGCGGTGAATGAGGGAAAAAGAAGAAATTAATTTTATCAGTAGTTGTGGCTAGTTTTAATATCTAATTTTGTCCTTTTATAAGACATTGTTACTTGTTAATTGATGGTATGTAATATGATACAATTGGTATTATGTTTTTAAATTTTATGAAATTAGTATTTCTGATATTTACGTTCGAATGTAAATTAAAATCGTTCGAACGTTGGTTCACATTCGAACCAACGTTAGAACATGAATTCGCTAAAGCAGAGGTCACTATTATAACCGATAGTAGGGCCCGTCAACAAAGCAAAACAAAATCTTATGTGTTAGGATTTTCAAATACAATGCAATAACATAATAGTATATTGTACATATAATATCATATAATAAGATAAAAGAGAAATGGGCATTAGTGCATAAGAAGACGTTTGAGGGGGTAGGAGAAGGAAAAGAAAATGTGTTCTTAGGTTTTTATCATTGCGACATCATTTTGATCACTTTTGTTTTTCTTCACGAGCTTGTCTTTGACTTATAAAAGAATCTTGTTCATGGGCCCTATTGGCAAGGTCATTACATTCCTCACACCTTATAAAAATTTCATCCTTAGAATTTGCCTAGCTAATTATGGATACTTCCGAAGGGCATATAAAGTCAATAATCTCTACATTAATTTCCATTGCGCACTCAGTTAACCTCACCAAAATGTGTAAAACTAGGATCCATAAATACATCACCACTGAGTCTAATCCATTTCAGCACCTACAAAAGTTACTCTTACCACACTTTGATACAAATGGACTTCTTGTCTACAAAATCCATACACACTCACTTGTACTCCTAAATAGTCATTTCCACCCTCAACCCCAATCCATACAGGGGTCATGTTTACTCCTATGGCAAGGTTGTGCATATTTGCCGCCGGCCAAGCAGAACATAAATCACTTTGGTGACAAAGTGAGTGCACTCAAAATATAGGCCATGTTTACCCCGTGGTAGGTTTGTGCATTATGCAGATAGCCAAGCAGAATATAAATCACTTTGTCACCAAAATGTGTGCACTCAAAACAAAATCTATGCTTATCCCCATGGTAGGGTTGTACATTCTCCAGATAGTCAAGCAGAACATAAATCATTGTGTCACTAATGTGATTGGATTTAGAATAGAAGCCATGTTTACCACATGGTAGGGTTGTAAATTCTGCGAATAGTCAACTAGAACATAAACCACTATGTCACCAAACTGATTGCACTCAGAATAGAGGTCATGTTTACCTCCATGGTATGTTTGTGCATTCTATGTAAAAACAAGTAGAACATAAATCACTTTGCAACCAAAGTGATTGCACTCATAATAGATTCCATAATTTTATACCCATGGCAAGGTCAAAACAAAGGTCATCATTTTACACCTATAGCAATATCAAAATAGAGGCCACAATTTTACACCCGTGTTGAGGTTAGAATAGAGGCCACATTATATACCCATGGCAATGATAGAACAGAGGTCACTATTATAACTCGTGGCAGGCCTCGTAACCAAAGTATAACATAATCTTACATCTCAGGGATTTTAGATATATACAATGCAATGACATAATAGTATATTGAACAAAAAATATCATATAATCATATGAAAGTCTCAGACTTCATGTTTATTCCCATAGCAGGGTTGTGCATTCTACAAATAGGCAAGCAAAACATAAATCATTTTACACATGTGGCAAGGTCATAGCAGAGGCTACCATTTTAGACTTGTGGCAGGGTTATAACAAAGGCAACAATTTTATACTCATGGGAAGGTCAAAACAAATGCCACATTATATATTCGTGGCAAAGCCAAAAGAGAGGCAATTATTATAACCCATGCTAGGGATCATAACCATAGAATTTAAGCCTAGTCCAAGGCCCAAGATCCTTTTATAAAACCTATACCCAACCCACTAGTAGGAAAAAAGAACGGAAACACCAAAATGACGTCGTTTTGGATTAACTCTAAAAACATTTTTTTTTTTTTATCTTCCCTCCAACCCCTATCTATTTTAGTTCCCCTCATCACCTCACCATGCCGCCCCTCTCCATTCGATGCTGATAAAGGTAGTATTTCGTTCATCTCTCTTTTTTTTTTCGCTCAGTCTCTCGTTCTCTCTCTCTCTCTCTCTCTCTCTCTCTCATCTCCTAACTTTGTAGCTAGACCAATGCGACAGTAGCCCAAGCTCTGCACCTCCACGAGCATGCCGCCATTAGTAAGTCGCGCTCCATCGATATTTCTGTTCCTAGGTTCCTCTCTCCCTGTCCAGTCTCCCTATCTATCTTAGTTGTTCACTAGTCCACTATAGCACCCCATAACCACCGTAGCCTTTCTATCGCGGGCAAGCTCCTCAGCCTCCATCTCATTCTAATGCCCTCTTTCTGTCCTAGTCAGTATCTTTCTCTCATAATTCTCTCATAATTCATTTTCATCGCCACCCATGTCACCCTCCAAACCACGTTGCCACTTGTCCCTACATTATGCAACTCTTGTTTACACTGCTACGCCACATGCCATGAAGCCTGTAGGTCTCCCGCCCATCTCTTTTCCTTGGTCCCTTTCTATCTTCTTTCGTGTCTCCCTCACTCTCTTTTGGCCTCTCTCTCTAATCTCACTGTTTGTTTTACAGCCACTGTGTGTCACTAATGCGCAAGCCACACAGCCACCTAGAACGATGCTCAATGAGCCCCACCACATCGTATGGAATGAATAGACTATTTCCATTGCTATGCTCCATGCTGTTGCCACCACCATCGTCCTCCATACGCGCAGGGCAAGTGTCAAGTACCTCTTCACCTCCTTGATCCATGTCTTTGTTCGTCTCCCTCTTTGTTTATGCTCTGTCTTTGTCTTTGTTTCTCTCACTCTCTCTCATTTCCCCATAGTTCATAGATCTCGTGTGTTATCATGACCCTGACATGGATGTTTTCAACGTCTACGAGCCACCATGACCATATTCAAATTTCATATTCATACTTTATGCAGTATAGAAGCAAAATACAAAACTTCCTCATGTCTACACTAGTCGTGATAAAAGTCACATTTCATTGCTCAGATACATAGAGTAGTGCAAAAAATAATTGAGGTAGTTTTACTCATAAAATATGCAAGTTTCTCAAAATCAACCTTGATTAGCTTTTGGCAAAGTCTAGCATAGGCGCACCGCTAACCTTACTCTTAGAAAGTACTATCACCTTGAACCCTAACCATAGTAGGTATTACAACCTAATCTAGAAAAGCATCGTTAACATATTAGTAACTTATACCAGTACAAAACCAACCTAAGTAACAAAATTCTACAACCTGAACTATAGCTCAAAGTGAGCCATAAACGAAATACTTCATCATGGTGCCTTGGGTTTATAATAACTTGGTGCACATCACCACAACGCACATCATCATTTACAAACATTTTCCCGACACATCAAAACACCAACCAACATGATTATGACCAATCCCCAACTATGTCCACGGCATTATAAATAGTGACCCTCCAAATCAATTATTTTCATCTCAAAAAATAATTTTTAGGGAGACAAAATCGGGTAGAACCAGTCGAAACTGTTTGAACGGACCTTTTTTCTAGACGAACCTTTTTTTGTCTAAAAAAACCTTTTGAATGGAATCCTATTAGTTCGAACCGACATGTACTGTTCGAACTATAAGAAATTTTGATTGAACTAATGACTACGGATCTAGACTGATGAGAGGCAACGAGATCTTAAGAGAGCCGAGGAGATTTAGGCGAGGAGACTCAATGGTGATTAGAATTGGCGACAAGAGTTAGGCAATGAGTGAGATATTTTACCTTTTGGGCGAGAATACTTGGCGACAAGGCTCTGGGCAGTTAGATTGGATGACCAGTCTAACCGACCAACTTAAAAGACCAACCTAAACGACATCGTGGGCGACAGGTAGCAAAGGGCTTGAAAGTAATTTTGATCAAGAAAAGGAGAAAGAAATCACAGAAGGAATTCACAAGAAGTCCAAGTTCGGAATATACTAGGAGATAGCCTGGACATGCTTCAGTGTTTCGATCATAACTTTCTACTCATATATCCGATGGATACGATTCTGGATGGGTTGAAAAACTATCTTAAAGGGATACAAATTTATATCTGATAAGAATTTCTAAGTTTTGACTCCAAAAGCACATACGAGCCTATCAATATATGTCCTAGGAGTTAGGCGATTTTTTAGGCAGGAATCATTAAAACGTTCGAGTTTCTTTTCTACCTTATATAAACATATCATTAGCTTGAAATTAAGGGGGGAGTCCAAGTTTTATAGTCCAATATTTCAGAGTTTATTCTTTGAAGTTTCTTTCAAGGTGGCGGATCTAAGGAGCAGAGGCAAGAGTAACATGCTTCATCAATCAACTCCAACGAAGAACACTAGTTATATTCCTTCTCTTTTTAGTTTTATTATGAACTAATTTTATTTTCTAGAGCTTTGACGTACTCTAGTATTGAACACACAATTTATATTCCAAGTTATTTTATTCTCAATATTTCCATGATTGAGTATTTATTCCTTGTTCTGAATACTTACAATTTTCTAGTTAATTATTGTTTGATCTATTGAATCACAATGAGACCGAGAGGTGATTTGTGATTAGAGCTCTAGGATTAAGTACCATTAGTTGAGAGAAAGTATAGATACTTTACCTTGATTAGTGTGATTTTCAAGAAAAATCTAAAGAACTTAGTGAGTTTCTAATTAGTTAAATTCACATAAAGATATAGAGTTATTAATGGGAGATATTTTTTAGTATTGTTCGAGATAAAATATTGAATAGTTAAGGAATTTTTATCATCAATTTGGGATAATTAGAATTCTATAATAAGGAAGAATAAATTGTGTGGGATTTGCTAGGTGAAATCAAACGCTTTACATCTATTCTTATTATCTTTAAAAATCTAAAATTTAATGCTATTTTCTTCAATTTAATTTAGATAGTCTATTCTTTAAATTTTGGTTTTCCAAATAGTAATTAATTTTGTAAAGTTCAGTAATCAATAGTATAATTAATCTATATGGGTTCGACATTCATTTTCTTTAAAACACTTTACTACTTGTTATAATTCTGTTCAATTGCAGATATTGTCGGGGATTAATTATTTGTTATTGATATTGATACTAGCTAGATTTCTACTACTTTAGATTTTTTTTTTAAATTGGTTTAAATTAGATCTCAGTTTGTTTTCTCTTTTCAAGAATTACAAGTGCTTGCCCCGATCTAAATCATTAGAGCATACAAGATCTAAATCATTAGAGCATACACTTTTCGATCCCGAGATTGAAAGCACCTTACATCAGATTAATAAAGAGAAAAAGAAAGAGGTTGCCTCATCTACATTTAATATGGCTGACCAGAAGCACAAGGCGTTAAGAGACTATGATATGCCCTCTTCCAATAGGGCAACATCTAGTACAAGGCGGCCAGCTATACAAGCCAATAACTTCTAGATCAAGCTGGCCATCATTCAAATGATTCAACAAACTGTCTAGTTTGGGGGATTGTCACAAGAGGATCCTAATGTTCATATTGCAAATTTCCTAGAAATTTGTGATACTTTTAAACACAATGGAGTGACAGATGATGCGATTCGATTGAGACTTTTTCCTTTCTCACTTAAGGAAAAAGCAAAAGCTTGGTTGAACTCTTTGCTGCCCAGCATCATCACCACTTGGGAGGAGTTGGCTCAAAAATTCTTAGCAAAATATTTCCATCCGGCCAATACAGCGGAGTTAAGGAACGATATTACAACATTCACCCAAATTGAGGGTGAATCATTATATGAGGCATGGGAGACATACAAGGATCTATTGCGCAAGTGTCCACATCACGACCTCCCATCCTGGCTTCAAGTACAAACATTTTACAATGGTTTGGGACCCACAAATCGATCTATGGTTGATGCAGCCTGGGAGGAGCATTAATGAGTGAGACCCATGAAGCCGTATAAGAACTTCTGGAAGAATTGGCATCCAACAACTATCAATGGTCTATGAATAAAGCAATGCCAGGAAAGACGGCTAGAGTTTTTGAACTTGATTCTATTACCACATTGGCAACGCAGATGGCAAATCTATCACAACAACTAGGTATGATGAACGTTAATGCTACTCAAACTAATGCTGTTTGTGATCATTGCACATCAAATCATTTAAGTGTAGATTGTCGAGTGGGCAATCCTTTTGCCCAACCGAGTTATGAACAAGCCCATTACATGTCCAATTTCCAACGTAAAAAATCCTTATTCAAACACGTTCAATCCTCGATGGAGCAATCACCCTAACTTTTCATGGAGCAATAACCAAGTGCCGGCTAGAGCAACTCAACAGTTTCCACAGCAAGAGAAGAAACCGAAACTTGAGAATATGATTATGCAGCACATGCAAAAGACTGATATGGTGATCCAAAATAGCTCAACTTCAATCCACAATCTTGAGGCGCAAATCGGTCAGCTCTCAAACATGTTTGTTGAAAGGAGAGCAGGGACTCTACCGAGTAACACTATGACCAATTCGAAGGAACATGTCAAAGCCATAACATTAAGAAGTGGGCAGACATATGACCAGCTGCAAACATTAAGTACATAGTGAGATGCAGGTGCTGCCGAAAACATGGAGTTTGAGATGAAGGAAGCCGAGTCCGAGGTGAAAGAAGTAGACCAGGATGTGGTTGACCAACAAGCTGAAAAGACTAATGAGAATAAAGGGGCTGCAAAACCCATGAAATCCAGGGAGTTTATATTTGAAACTTATTCTCCTTCAATTTATGATTCACCAATTCATTTTCTGCAAAGATAAAGGAGAAATAAGATTGATAATCAGTTCTCTAAATTTTTAAGTATATTTAAGCAATTCCATATTAATATTCCTCTCATTGAAGCTTTAGATCAAATCCCTAAATATGCAAAATTTTTTAAGGATATATTATCAAATATGCAGAAGTTGGAGGAACATGAGACTGTAATGCTAGCCGAAAAGACTAGTGCAATTTTACAAAAGAAGCTGCTACCTAAGTTGAAAGATCCAAACAGTTCCACGATCCCTTCACTATAGGAAATTCCTACTTTGATAAAGTTTTATGCGACTTAGGGGCAAGTATTAATCTAATGCCTCTTTTTGTTTCAGGAAACTAGGTCTTGAAGAAGCAAAGCCGATCACTATCTCTCTACAGTTGGCAAACAAATCTATTAAATACCCGATAGGACTCATCAAGGACGTACTGGTGAAAGTTGATAAGTTCATCTTCCTGGCCGACTTCATTGTGCTTGATATGGAGGAGGATGAGGAGATCCCATTGATACTGGGTTGACCTTTCCTTGTGACGGGGAGAACCTTAGTTGATGTCCAGCAAGAGAAACTCATTTTGAGGGTCGGTAAAGAGCAAGCCACTTTTGATCTATTTTAATCTATGGAATTCCCTTCTTAGGTACATTCTTGTTTTCAAATAAGACCAAGAGGTGGTGATGGCTGACGAGACTTATGGAGCTGAATTTTCCAAGATACCACTTGAGGTATGTCTTACTCACTCTACATCTATTGAATCTGAAGATGAAGAGGTCAGAGAGTGTGAGAGATATTTGGAAGCTACACCATCCTTTCGTCCTTCAATAAAACTGTAAGTGGAAGAGCTAAACTCATCTCGACCAACATCTCCAAGTAAGGAACAACCCAAGCATGAACTCAAACTGTTTCCATCAAATTTAAGGTACTCTTTGTTAGGCCAGGACTCTACTTTTCCAGTTGTTATTAGCAGTTCCTTGAGTGATGTAGAGGAAGAGAAGTTGTTGTGAGTCTTGCAGGAACACAAAATGGCCTTGGGTTGGACCATTTCAGATATTAAAGGAATTAGTCCTTCAATTTGCATGCACTAGATTTTAATGGAGAATAATTTTAAGTAATTATCCAACTCCAGAGGTGACTAAACCGATCACTGCAAGAAGTGGTGCATAAAGAAGTATTGAAGCTTTTAGATGCTAGGATCATTTATCCAATCTCAGATAGTGCATGGGTAAGTCTAGTGCAAGTCATCCTAAGGATGGTCATGGGATGACGAGTATGCATAGACTATCAAAGACTGAATGATGCAACTCGGAAAGACCATTTTCCCTTACCTTTTCTTGATAAAATGCTAGAAAGATGTGCCGGCCATGCTTACTACTATTTTCTAGGTTGGTATTCTAGTTACAACCAAATAGCCATTGCACTCGAGGATCAAGAGAAGACCACTTTCACCTATCCTTATGGCACTTTTGCACATAGGTGCATGCCTTTTGGTCTTTGCAATGCGCCATCCACTTTCCAAATATGCATGATGCCCATCTTCTCAGACATGGTGGAAAATGTTTTAGAAGTCTTTGTGGATGACTTATTGGTTTTTGGTCACTCTTTTGATAATTGTTTTTCTAATTTATCTTTGATTTTGCAGAGATGCAAGGAGACAAATCTTGTTTTAAATTGGGAAAAATGTCTCTTCATGGTCGAGGAGGGAATAGTGCTAGGCCATCACATTTCCCTCAAGGGAATTGAGGTCGACTGAGCAAAGATAGACGTTATTGACAAATTCCAACCACCGATCAATGTGAAGGGCGTGAGAAGTTTCTTGGGTCATCCTGGGTTCTATCGTCGGTTTACCAAGGATTTTTCCCAAATTACTAAACCTATTTGCAATCTAAAGATATTCGGTTTGAGCTTTCTAATGAATGCTTGCATACTTTTGAAAAAATAATAAAGAAATTAATTTCAGCACCTATCATTGTATCACCGGATTGGAATTTACCTTTTGAATTAATGTATGATGCTAGCGATTATGCTATAGGGGCTGTTTTTGGGCAATGAAAAGATAAAAGTTTTCATGTGATTTATTATACAAGTCGAACTTTAACAGAAGCTCAACTTAATTATGCTACTACTGAAAAAGAATTGTTAATAGTTGTGTTTGCCTTTGACAAATTTCGTTCTTATTTGATAGGTTCAAAGGTGGTCATCTACACCGATCACTTAGCTCTTAAATACTTGATGTCAAAGAGGGATGCCAAACCAAGACTGTTAAGATGGATTTTGCTATTACAAGAGTTTGATTTGGAAATAAAAGATAAGAAAGGTACCGAGAATCTAGTGGCAGACCACTTATCTCGTCTTGAGCTTAAAGAGTCGGTTGGAGAGGAGAAATGCCCAATTAATGAGACCTTCCTGGACAAGCAATTAATGGGTGTACAAGTTGTTCCATGGTATGCCAACATGGTAAATTATTTGGTGTCCAGAATTCTACCGGCCAACATGACATATCAACAATAGAAGTTCTTCTTCGACTTGAAATATTATTTTTGAGAGGAGCCTTTTCAATACCGGCATTGCATGGACCAAATAATAAAGAGATTTATGCTTGACGAGGAGATAGAGAGCATACTCAAACACTGTCACTCATTGGAAGCGGGCGACCACTTTGGTGGAGCAAAAACGACAACAAAAGTTTTAAAATACGGCTTTTATTGGCTGACTATTTTTAAAGACTCTTTTAATTTTAGTAATGTAATCATTGTCAAAGGGTTGGCAACATTTCTAAGAAGCATGAGATGCCTTTAAATAATATTTTTGTGATTGAATTATTTGATGTTTGGGGTATAGATTTCATGGGTCCTTTTCCATCCTCATATTCTAATAAATTTATTTTGGTGGCTGTAGATTATGTCTCCAAATGGGTAGAAGTGGTCGCCTTGCCAACCAATGATGTGAGGGTCGTAGTGAATTTCTTGCGGAAGAACATCTTTTCTCGATTTGGCACAACGAGGGCCATAATCAATGATGGTGGGAAGCATTTTTGTAGTCGTCAATTTGAAGTGCTACTAACTAAGTATGGAGTTACCCATCACATGGCGACACCATACCATCCTCAAACAAGTGGCCAGGTCAAGGTATCAAATCGGGAGCTGAAGCGCATACTGGAAAAGACCGTGAGTGTCTCTCAGACAAAATGGGCAAAAAGGTTATATGATGCGCTTTGGGCCTATTGGGCAACATTCAAAACACCGATTGGGATGTCGCCTTATCAGCTCGTTTATGGAAAAGCCAGTCATCTACCCATGGAGCTAGAACACAAAGCCTATTGGGCGACAAAGACACTGAACTTTGATTTACACACGGTTAGCGAGAAGAGAATATTGCAAATCAATGTGATGGATGTGTACCACAATGATGCTTATGAGAATGGTTGGATTTACATGATAAGCATATTCTGAGAAGGGAATTCGAAGTCAGGCAGAAAGTTTTATTACTTAACTCAAGATTTTGACTTTTCCCCGGAAAGTTGCGCTCTCGGTGGTTAGGACCGTTTGTGGTGACCCATGTCTTTCCCTATGGGGTAGTTGAAGTACATCACGAGACAAAAGGGACATTTAAAGTAAATGGACAGATATTAAAACCCTATATGGAACTAGGAAAAGTGTTCTATCGATCTCACCAGTGATAAATGATGAAAGGATAATGTCTAGCTATAGACTTTAAATAAAGTGCTTTTGAGAGGAACAAAAAGGCCAAGGAGATCTCCAAGGGAATACGGCTGCACCTTCAAGGGAGCATCTCTTACCTTCTCTCATTCTTTTCTTTGGTTTTTCTTCATTTTTTCCATTGAGGACAATATCATATTTAAGTTTGGGGGAAAGGAAATTATTTTATTTATTTGAAAAAAATGATAATAATAATGACAATAAAAACAATATGGTTTGATGAATAAAAAACCTATAATAAGAATATGATTGAAAGTGATTAAAATTTTTAGGAAAAATTCTCATTGTTAGTCTAGTTGTTAATTCTTTACTTGATCTTACTTAATTTGATATTTTCTATGTTGAATGAAAGCTTATTATAATCATTAATCGTTTTCTATACCTAGAGAAATTTTCTGTGAATTTTGTAAATTTGTATGGTCTCAACTTACTCTAGAACTTACTTGATTACACTTGAAGCAAAATCCTAGACATAATATTACTAGGAAAATGATTAAGGCATTCTTTGGACTGATTGAACCTTTCAAGCTTACCTGTTTATTATCTTTATCCCTAGCCACCCTTTTGAGCTTATTGAATTATATTTTGGCCTTATATTTTCTTGTAAACCTAATATTCTTTAACCTATTTGAGGTTAAAAACTAATTTCCTTACCTTTCAAGAGAACTAAGTTTACACAAAATCATAGATTCACAAGAGCATAAAAGGCAAGAGAAGTAGAAGGTCTACAGGTAAAAGTTAATTTTAGCCATATTATCAAAATGATAAGTTTGGGGGTGTGAAAAGTTAACTCCTCTACTGTGTAGCCGACAAGAAAAGGCCAACGAGAGTTATCCACAAATGCAGTCAAAAAGGTATGGTTTGATATTTTCTATGTTCAATGAAAGTATAATAAAGAGAGGTATGTTGAGAGATTCACAATGATTGACAAGATATGCTTGTGTTAGAAGTGAGAATACTCTATTTTTTCTGTTGGTGTTCAAACTTAGGTTCTCTTACTTTGAATTCTGCCTTTTCTTTGTAGCCCTCACCTTAGCCTTACATTACAAGCTTAATAATGACCTATTGATCCCTAGTGATAGTTTATGTTCTATATTAGTGGAGAGTGATTTGAAAAACAAGCCTATGAAGTGTTTGGAGATTCGTTATTTATTTACTTGTTTGCATAAAAGTATTCGGAGAGCTAATGATCAAGTGAGAATGATAGGTATGGATGATTGTGAGGATGAGAAATGCAGTGAAATTGAGTTTTGAAATAACTTTTGGGACTTGATTGATCGTCATTGATTCCCTTGAATTATAGACTTTAGGCAATCTTTGAGGCAATAAATTTTATGAATCAAACCAATGCTTGTTTTAATTGCCTTTCTCTTTCTCTTTGCTCGAGGGCGAACAAAGCTTAAGTTTGGGGGTATTAGATAAATGTGATTTTTATGTGAGTTTTACTACTCTTTTATTTATGAAAAGTATTAGTTTTCCTTCAATACTATTAATTTTATTTTATTTCTACATATTTTTCTTTATTTTCTTGGATTTGAAGGAATAAGAAGATTTTAGTGTGAAAGGAGAGCATTTTGTTACAAATGAAGAGACTACAGGCCCAGACCAATGAGAAGCAACAAGATCTTAAGAGAGCCGAGGAGATTTAGGCGAGGAGACTCAATGGCGACTAGAATTGGCGACAAGAGTTAGGCGATGAGCGAGATATTTTACCTTTTGGGCGAGAAGACTTGGCGACAAGGCTCTAGGCGATTAGATTGGACGACCAGTCTAACCGACCAACTTAAATGACCAACCTAAATGACCATCCATTATTTATTTACTTGGTAATAGTATAAGTATATTACAAATAATAGTATAAGTACATTAAATATAAGTACATTAAATATAAGTATTATAATACTAATATTAGTATTATTTTTTTACTTTTGTACTTTGTAATATTAGTATCATTCGAATGTAACCTCACAGAAATCATATACCTAGTTTGAATAGATTGCCATTTACGTTCAAAACCCAAAATCTGAAACCTCTCGCAACCACCAACTCCACCACGAACTACGCCATGAACTCCGCCATAGCAAGTCAACATTTGAACTTTGAAGAGGTATGGGTCCTTTCTCCTATTATATTGTTTTTTTTTTTTTGAAAATTATGGTTGTGTTTGAGGGGGTTGATTTCAAATCAATCCGACCCCATTTTGATGTTTTCCAGCCAACTAACATGTGAATAATCAGTAGAAATGATAGGGCTTCATTCCTTAATCATTTCTATCGATTAAAACCAAGGATTTTCAAGAATTCTAGGTTTTACATTCGGGGTTGTATTGACTTAGCCATGGCTATTTGGCCTGTTCCCGTTCGAAAGGATTCTAAGCTGTTCGAACACTCAGTTACCAAATAGATATATTTCCGTTTGAACAAATTAAATGTGTTCGAATGGATTAGTTGGTCGTTTGAAAGCATATTTCTATTTGCCAACTACCATTGGCCAACTACCATTCAAATGTGGAGTTGCCAAACAACATTATTTCCATTCGAACATATATCACGTGTTCAAACGACCAAAATCTTGTGTTCGAACATTCCATTCAAACGACCAAATATGGTCGTTCGAACACAAAATCTATTGTTTGAATGTAGATATTTCTTGTTCGAATGAACAGGACAATCCATTTGAATAGAGATATTCCTAATTCGAACTATGAAGTTACATTACAGATGGTTAGTTCGAACAAAATATGTTTTGTTCGAATGAGTTATTCAATTTAGTATAATTCTTCAATAATATAATTACACAATTATTTTAATTATATTCTTACTTTCCTTGTGGTTATAGGTTCAATAGTTTACTAATGGCAACCAGCGGAAGAAAATGTGGGAGAGATCAAACCGGCCAAAGTAGTCGAGTAGCTCAGGAGGTGAGGCCTATACATGCTAAGCGGGAGATCATTCTAGATGACTTCCGCGATCTTGCATGGGAGGGACGGAGCATACACTCCATCATCATCGACCAAGGATGGATACCGATCTGTCAGTAAAGGGGGGCTTGCATATCAGTAGATGGTCAATGAATTTTACCGTGCCGTGGGAGAGCATGATGCTAATGCTTTGTGCTACCCCTTAGCGATGCAGGGACTGAGTATTACTTTCTCTCCCTGCATTATTGCTGAGTTCTTTGATATTCCACGCGTGGCTGGTACATATCTTGCACCGGCTGTGGTCGCTACACTGGGAGCAGCGGCTGCACCATCTGATGCAGACACACCGGTCGCATCCTCATTGCCAGCACCGAATGTAGAGACCGATGAGCTGGATGCTAGTTCGGAAGATAGTGAGGACGAGGATCTAGCCAATGATGGTCTCACAGATGATCTGGTTTGTTAGCTCGTGTGAGACCTTTCGGCTCCTCCATATTATGGCAGCAAAGTTGATCCGACAAGCCGACTCTATAGCATTTTTTAGAATAGTTAATTTGATTGTTGGGTATAACATCGATATGAAAAAACACAAGATAGATTTTGAGATCGAGCGAGCCAGATTTTTGTTTCGGATATCACAAGGGGAGCCGATTGATTTAGCATTGTATTTTTTCCTCCGCATTCGATTGAAGTCACGCTATTCGAATGGAGGTAGTCTACCATTTACACGACTGATATCGAACGTTCCACTCTGACTAGGAGTTATAGTGCAATGGACTAAGAGGAGGTCGCCACAGATGGGGCCCTTTAACAAGATCACATTCAACAAGAGAAAGGAGGAAGACTGCAGCAATACAACATAGTGGCATGCTAACCAATCCAACTTCTAGTAGTACTGCTGGTGTTGAGAGACAGTTTGTGGGACTACTTTGGATCAAGTATGAGCTTAGTTCGTGGAGTTCATTGAGCCCATCATGGAGAAGGTTAAGGATATGGATGCACGCATGACAAACGTACAAGAGGATTTTGGTCTACTTAGCAAATAGATCGTTTTAGTTATTATTTTACTCTTTTATGTTGTATCGAACATTATATATTTGGGATGTAATTAATGTATGGTTTTTATTTTTAGTGTTTGCTACCTTGTTTATTTTTTTTCATTTTACTTACCGTTCATGATAATATAAAAAACAACACTATCTTTAAAGTTATATTTATATAAATTTGACATAAAATAAATCACTATAACATTTCAAAATTAATTATAGAAAATCAATTTATGAATTTATAAATATTTTAACTCACCGTAAATCATAATATATAATATATACAGATTTTTATATTTTGAAAATGATAACAAATTAATGAAAAAATTATTTATTACTTTAATGAAAAAAGATATATACACTAATTAATGATGATAAACAATTTTATTATAATTTCCAACCAAATTAGTTGTTCAAATGAATAAATGTGGTGTTCGAACGGGTTCGAACGATATTTATGTTGTTCAAATGGTCTAGCAACCTTCCTACCAGATTTTCCCACCAAATTGCTCCCGTTTGAATGGTTATGAACTTTTCCCTTGAAAAATAAACTAATTTCCTACCAAGATTATTATTCGAACAGATTATGTATTATTCGAACAGAAATTAATTCCCTATTCGAACCTATATTTTCCCGTTCGAACGATTTTTCATTTTTGAGACGATTTTATTCATCACAAAAGATCTAGTTCGAATGGATATTTATTCGTTTGAATGAATTTATAAACTCAACCAAGTTTTTAGACGAAATCAATAATTACTTTTAAGGGTGAAATTTAATTCTTCCCTAACAAATTTTGTCCCTAAAACTAAATTTCTTGTAGTGAGGTTTACCAACCATGGTGTCATGACGCGGAGGAGGGCGGTGGTTTAATAGAGTCACTACGTTTGCAATTTTTTGCATCGAGAAGAAAGAAAAGTAGAGTCTTAGGTTCGCGAAGTGAGTGAAAGCATGCTCGGGGTGCGAGGACAGTGGCAATTATAGTGGAGAGAGAGAATGACTGAGGGAGGGAGAAAACGAGAGTGAGTGAGAGAAGTGAAAGGCCAGGATAGAAAACTAGAGGGAGGAACCAAGACATACCTTGTTGGCATGCTATGCTCTGGCTCTAACGACCTTTGATGGTCACTGAGGAGATCCTAATTTGAGAGAGGTAGAAACTTACAGGCATCGAAGACCACAAGCTAGAGGCGACAATGCTATTGTTCCATAGTGAGTGAAGGTTCAAAGGTGAGAAAGAGAAAGAGAGTTCAGGCTACAACACAAACAGGATGATGAGAGAGGGAGAGAGAGAGAGAGAGAGATATATATATATATATTTATAGATGAAGAGAGGAAGAGACAAAAGGTGTGAGAGGACTTACTAGCGAGGCAGAGGAGCATGGTGGCGGTGTAGTGGGTGGGGTGGCTTGTCATGCAACAAACAACCTTGGGGCAGAGGGAGAGTTCATGAATATAGGGAAAGAGAGAGATGCCTTATTGTGGAGTGCAACGTGTACAAGTGCATGTGTGTTCGGGGAGAGGGTCGTCGGCTGAGAGGCGAGTGAGAGATAGAAAGAGGAAGTGAAGAGGAGACAACGAGTGCTAGGGAATAAGAAGACATCAGAGGAGAAGGAAAAGAAAAATGTTTTTAGGGTTTTATCAAAACATTGTCGTTTTAATCCCTTCTTCTTTTTTCTTATTGAGCTAGGCTTTTATTTTAGAAAAGAGTCTCGGGTAAGGGCTAGGTCATTACAATATAACTCATAAATTGATGTGACTACATGTGATACGTTATATTGACTTCACAGAAAAAAAAAAGGTTTACTTTTGTGATACGCTTTTATTAACCAAATAGGTCATGAAGGATAATTTTTCATCTAGAAAACTATCTTTGTCTTGGGTAATTGCTACTTGGATTTAATTTTTGAATGTAAGAAAAGAGTACTGTAGAAACCCAATCTTACTCCATGACAAAATTATAAAGGAATAACTAGAATCACACCTAAATAAGCTTCGTATAGGAGTCAACAAAGAAAAGATCAAATTGATTGAGATACAAAAATTCTAATACAAGTAAATCCACGTATTAACCTCTATGCAAACAAGCAAATTAACCGACATTATTAGGAAACCATGATTACATTCATGTCTATACTAAAGGAAGTGAAAACCATCACAACCTCATTAGTTATTGTGCATAAAAATGCTTTATACATTGTACTGGTATGCAAAGAAGCTAAGTATATTTCTCGCATAGTACTATTATGTGTAAAGCTCATAATTGGACAACCTTGGAGTTGGAATTGCAGTTGTTGGATTCTTCTTCTTGGTAATGATACCAAAAGTGTCAAAATAATGAGTCTGGAGGGGGCAACAACTTACAACGATCATTTTTTCAGTCTGCTAGGGTTTCTGAGTTTTGGCTTGCTTTAGTTTTTTTTTTTTGTAAGGCTGAATGGCAGCTGCAGACACGAGCGCTGGCTGACGGTCCTTCGTTGACCTTGTCTTGGTAGTGCTGCTGCCACTCCTTGAGATGTATGTTGCGGCCCGTGCCCCGAAGTGTATGGATAGTGAACTTTTTTTTTCAGTTTTCCAAAGATGAGATTAACCGTTCAGGGGAACCTTTTAGGTTCTCTATTGTTTTGAAGATCCTACGGCAACATCCCTCAATGGATGCAATTAGAGCATTTATTCATAGTCGCTAGGGTCTTGCTGTTATGCTAGTTGTTTCAATGATGTTGAGGCCAAGGAATGTGTTTATCCGCATGTCTTCAGAGGTTGATTTTCTGAAAGCCTTATCACGAAAATCTTATGAAGTCTATGGCGTGTGTTACCGGGTCTTCAACTGGACCCAAAGTTCAATGAGGATTAAGAACCTTTATGTGTTCCAGTCTGGATTCTTTTGCCAGGCTTGCCTCCCAATTTTTACCATGAATCTTTTCTAAAAATCTAATGGCCCCTATCAATAGATTCATTCGATAGGACAATCCTACTCGCTACACTACAAAAATAGATGGTGCTCATGTTTGTGTAAAGATGGATGTAGGAAAGGAACCTCTTTCATCTTTTTGGATTGGAGCCCTAGGGTTGGCGTCTAGTAGAAAACAAGAAATTGTGTATGAGAGTCTCCTAGCTTTCTGCTGTAAATGCAAGGTACAAGGGCATAACTTACGTACTTGTCGTGCGGGCAAAACTCAGAAGGAGGAAATTTGGACTCGGAAGCAAGGTCCAATTATTAACTCAAAGATGAATGGCCAGCCAAAGATTATTAATGTGGAAGAGAAGTCTATTGAAGAGAAAAGTGATGCCACAGTCTGTTTGGTGGAGGGTACGAGCAAAGAGGGTTCGGAATATCCTATTCAAGTTGGAATATTGGAAAGGGTTCAAGAGGTTGGAGGTTCACATAATATAGCTCGAAGTGTAGAGGGGCAGCCTTCAGTGGAGTTGTAGAATGTGGTTGTGGATTCTAATGCCATAACAGTAGGACTTCAGGGGGTTGGGACTAATATGATCGAAACAAAGGACATGTGCTTGCAGATAGATGGAAATGAGAATACACAACGGGCTAATGAAGAGTTTTCTAATGCTAATTTTGTGCTCCTGGAAGAGGCGACTGCTTCAGATTCGGAACTTGAATCTCATATGGAGGTTCTTCCTCAGGATAGGGATTACCACATGAACACAAAGGGAACGTGAAGAAAAAGAAATATAGGAAAAAATAGTTTGTGAAACTTGGAAGCTTTGCTCGGGTTTTTTCCCGTTCGGCCAATCTACCTCAATGATTAGCCCTATCTTTGCATGGAACATAAGGGGGATAGAGTCTTCTAGAGGCTGACTTAAGAAGTTAGTTGTGGGTTTGAAGCCAAAGGTAGTAGCTCTAATGGAGCCGTTTCAGAATTTTGATAAGGCACAAGGGCTGATGAGGTTGTTACTTTTAGATAATGTCATTTCAAATGTAGATGTTGGAGGAAAAATTTGGGTGTTCTGGAGTAGGGACGTGGTTGTCAAGATTACTCGTCTCGGTTCTTAGTTTATTTCGTTGAGAATGGGTGAGGGATCTTATTATTTTTCATGGACTTTCATTTATGCCTAGTATAGCATGTATGAACATAAGCTGCTATAGGAGGAATTAAGTCCCAGTTACATAGGCACAAAACCAAGCTTATTGGTTGGTGATTTCAACATTATTCGGTATGATTCAAAAAGAAAAGGTGGTAGGTCTAGACCACGTAATGCTATGGAGGATTTTAATCACTGGATTCATCAATGTGGTTTGATGGAGATGGATACGAAGGGTAGTAGTTTTACTTGGTGCAATGTACAAAGGGGTCTTTTGAGAAGCTGGGCGAGACTAGACAAAGTGTGTTTGGATGCAGACTTTAGGGCTAACTTCCCAAATGTAGTTTGTTCGTATCTATGATGGTCCACCTCGGATCATTATCTCCTGTTGATTGAGATAAAATTTGACCCCTTTTTACATGGTCCTTCTCCTTTCCGGTTCCTGTGGGCTGATCACCCAGTCTTTTTGGAGTGTGTTAGCCATGTCTGGCAGGAGTCTGCTACTGGTGTGTGTCTCATAAAGTTAGTTTATAAATTGAAGCGAGTTAAGGTAGCATTAAGGTAGTGGAACAAAGTGTTTTTTGGGCTCACAAATGACAAGATTGATCAATTGGAAGAGCAGGTTGAAGTATTAGAAAGAAGGCTTCAAAGTGGTTGGGATGAAGATGCTAATCGGGAGCTAATCTCTTGGTAGCTATAGAATTGGCTTCCTAGAGGCATGGGAAGAAATTAGATTGGCTCAAATGGCAAGTGGATGGAGACCGTAATTCTAAATTTTTTCATGTATGTTTAGCTAATAAAAAGAGTAAAAGGGTCATGGGTATTGGTATAGGGCTATGAATTATTTTTTGGATTTTGTGCAAGAGGCCTCTTCTAGAGTACTCACGGATTTAAACAATCTAATTTCGCCAGTTCTTTTAGAGGAGGATTGTGCGTCTCGGTGGTTTTCCTTCTATGGAAGAGGTGTTTGCTGCTCTTTCTTCTATTCCGCCCAATAGCACACCGGGGCCGGATGGGTTTGAGTCAGGATTCTACACTAATTGTTGGGAGGTGGTAAAGTTTGATCTCTTAGAAGCGGTTTTAGAATTTTTTATTTCTAGAAAGCTTCATAGTTTTTTACGACTTCTTTTATAGTGTTGATTCCGAAGGTAGAGGTGCCCACGAGTTTGACAAGTTTCGTCCTATTGGCCTTTGTTCTATTTTCAATAAAATTTGTTCTAAAATTATTGTTAATCATTTAACAATTTTTCTTCGAAGGATGATTTCGATGGAGCAAGGGGCTTTTATTCAGGGGAGGAGCATTTTTTAGAATATTAGTCTAACGTAGGAAATGGTGCAATCCCTTAACAAGAAAACTCATGGTGGTAATATCATGCTGAAGGTGGATATGGCGAAGGCATATGATCGAGTTGAATGAAAGTTTTATTGGAGGTTCTTTGTTGTTTTGGTTTTTCTCTTTAGTTTCATGACCATATCCGGGCTTGTATGACTTTTCCATGGTATTCAATAATGATGAATGAGACTACTAAATGTTTTTCTAAAAGAGGTCATGGGTTGCGGTAGGGGGATCTTCTCTCCCCTTATCTTTTTATTATTATGCAGGAGGTTCTATCTCGGCTTATAAGTAAGGGTGTGTTGGAGAAAAAGGCCAGTCAGTTTACACAGGCTAGCAGTACGACTCTCATTTCTCATCTTATGTATGCTGATGATGTAATGATTTTTTCTAATGGCAGTATAAGGTCAATTAAGAAACTCTTAACCGTGTTGAATAAATATGAAAGATGGTCGGGCCAGTAGATCAATGAATAGAAAACATCCATGTTCTTTTCAAAACATATTACATTGAGTCGCAAGAGAGCTCTTAAACAACAGACAGGGTTATCAGAATGTTCTTTTCCATTCAAATATTTAGGGGCTCCTATTATTCTGGGAAGGCTTAAATAGGAGCATCTGGCGGAGATGGTTTCTAAAGTCCGTAACAAAATCAGTGGGTGGAAGATGAAGTTGCTTTCATCGGGAGGGAGACTCATTTTATTACGGCATGTTCTAAAAAGCATGGCTTTACATTTATTTGATGTTTTACAGGTTCCTCAATCCATAATCAAACCATTACATTGACTGATGAGTACTTTTGTTTTGGGCAAGACGAATGGCAAAGGGAATAAAAAATGGGTGGCATGGCATCATATTTGTGTTCCGGTTGAGGAGGGTGGTTTGGGTTTGAGAAGTTTGGATGACATGCAAAAAGCCCTTCATATGAGTTTTGCCTGGAATTTAATTCAAGGTAATTCATTGTGGGCCAAAATTTTTAAGGAGAAATATGTGGGTTCTAAGACTTGGACTCTCATTGATGCAAGGAAGGGTTCAAGGTTTAGGAAAATGATTGTTCAGAGTCTTCCCACAGTCCTCAATAATTCTCAATTGCGTGTTAATGAGGGGGATATTTTATTTTGGTATGATAAATGGAGGGAACGTGGACTTCTTATTGATGATCTACCTATAGTGGGTTGTCCATTACTTAGAGTCAAGGAGTGTAAGCTGGGTAATAGCTAGGATATGGATCATCTGGTCAGTTTGGTGGGGTAGGAGAATGTGGATGAGATCTTCGAAGTCTTAGCAAGGTGCAAGGGGGGATCGAATTCCTGATCTGGCCTAAAAATGATAGTGGTTGTTTTACTAGTAAGTCCACTTGGGATGTGATTCGCATTGGGGGTGCAAATTTCGAATGGCATTCTTGGGTTTGGCACAAGCTACTTCCATTGAAGATTTCTATTTCTATATGGAAGGCATGGAACATGGCATTGAGTGTTGATGATTGCCTTTGTAGAATTGGTGTCCCCATTGTTTCATGGTGTGATTATTGTGAGGAGGGTTTCTATGAAGACCAAAATCATGTTCTATTCTCTGGGTCCTTTGCTGCAAAGGTTTGGAGGTTTTGTGGTTCTATATTTGGTTTGCCCCTTGGTAGTACTTGGAAAGAAATGATTTCGATATGGTTTTGTCGTGCTTCTAATTGTTCACAGGTGGGACGCTTTGTACGAGTTTTACTAGTTTTAATTACTTGGAGACTTTGGAGTAGGCGATGTGCTGCTCGTATGGAGGGGCGTGCTAAATCATTTCAGAATTATCGGTCCTCTATTTGGCATTGGTTGGCGAGATTTATTAGTGTAATGCATAAGGTTTCGTTATCGACTAATTTTGATATGCAAGTTCTTCAGGTGTTGCATCTTAAATCGATTGCTCCTAGACTACGTCGATGCATGTTCGTGACCTGGATGGAACCTCCGCATGGTTGGTGTAAGTTAAATACAGACGAAAGCAGTCTAGGCAATCCAAGTTCTTCTGCTGTTGGTGGTATTATTAGAGATGCCCATGCCATTCTGTTACATGCTTTTGCTTCTTCTATAGGTGTTGGTTCTAATAATAAAGTGGAGTTACTAGCTCTTTTGTAGGGTCTTTAGGCTTGTCACAAGTTGGGGATTAATTTTGTGGAGATCAAACTGGACTCATTGGTTGTGGTATCATGGTGGAAGCATCCTCAATGTGGAGTGGTACTTGGAGGATTTCTGGGAGGAAGTCCTTGTAATTCTAGATTCAATGGTGTTTTCGGTGAAGCATATTTTTAGAAAGGGCAACATGGTGGCTGATTGGTTGGCTAAAAGTGGGGCGGTTGGCCTTAACTTGGTTTGGAACCAAACTGATGAGTTGTCGTGGGTGATGAGGGGTTTAGTTGGTTTTGACAAGTCGTGTATGCTATCTTTGTGATTAAAATAGAGCTTGATTTGGTTTTTTTTTTTTTAGTTGGCCTCTACTTTCCTTGTTTCATTTGTTTTAGGATTTCAGGTTTGTTTGTATCGTTCTTTTCCTTTCTAATTTAGTGATTTTTTTCTTGGATGCCTGGGTTTGGTTTTTGCTTATTTTGTATCCCCTAAGTGTTGGTCTGTAACCACGATTTTCCTCTACCACAAGTGAGGGTTTATTAATAAAATTGGAGTTTCGTCCTCTTCCATTAAAAAAAAAGAAAAAGAAAAAGATACCGAAAGTGTCTAAAACATCAATCTCTGAACCTTGTGGAAATTTCCATTTGAAGGAGTGCAAAATTGGAGCCAAGATATATTTGAGTGTCCTGTCCCCTAGTGTAATACCCATGCATATTCTTCGCCCTGACCCAAATGGAAAATACTTAAAACTATTGCCTAAATAATCTAATCTACCATAACCATCATTTAGAAACCTCTCGTGTTTAAATTCCAATGGATTGTCCCAATACTTTGGGTCCGTTTGAATAGCCCAAACATTCACGAAAATCCTAGAACCTTTGGGTACATGGTACCCTCCAATGATGCTAGATTTGCTTGGAGTATGAAGTATTAGGAAAGGAAAAGGTGGGTGCAGATGAAATGTCTCTTTAATTACAACATCTAAATAATGTAATTTGGGAAAATAGAATTCTTCGACTAAGTTATCCATCCCCACGATTTTTGTTAATTATTCATGGACTTTTTTCATTGTCTCTGAATGTTTCATCACCCTTGGCATCACCCATTCCGACATGGTCGTTGTGCAATCGAATGCAGCCACCATTATGTCCTCTATTTAAGCATGAGTAAGGTGATCAGCTGAATTGAAAATTGAAAAACAAAAATGAAAATAAAATAAGATTTTATTGATGTCTAGGAATTAGCTAAAGATATAAATGACAAACTCAACCCCTTCAATTCGGCTCTAAAGTAATGAGACACAAAAGTAGAAAAGTGGACACATACATACCAAAAGCATGGCCTTGAGTTGGGTCATGCTAATTGAATCTGCACTGTTGTTCTGCTCCCTTATTTCCAAGAGAACTTGCAGAGAGTCCTTTTGTCCTATCTTTGTCTTCCCCTCTTCTTTGGCCTTGGCTGAACTCTTGATCTATTTGTCAATGGAATAATCAAGTACTCGTTCAATGCATTGGGAGATCCCCTCTGCTCCCTTATGATCCCTTGTAAATCAAAACTTGCTAACAAGGGGAAAAGGTCTGAAACATTTGGTTTTTCGAGTAGCAGCATTAAATCCGAAAACATATGCTTAAACTCTACTCCAAACTTAGCCCCTTCCTCACCTCGTAGCATGCTGCCCCACAACATGTTCATGATGGCATTCATCGCCGTCACAAACGCTAGTTCTCCTAAATCTACTGGGGTACCTAGTTTTTCATACACATTTATAATGGTGTTCCTTACCTCCTATCTTCGTAAAGCCAAGGTAGTATCAAGATTTGATGGAATAAGCATCTCTCACACAAACATCTTAACGCAACATCCTCCACTTAGGACCATTCGAGGAAAAGGTGATATCAGATCACCCGGATGTGATAACCAGTGGAACTCTGTTAGCATCACGGTTGGAAAATATTGTGTCTTGTGTTTGAAGTGAAACAAGAACTTGAAATGAAATTTCAATATAGAGAAAAACTGATTCTCATTTCCTTGACTTAAGTTTATACAAGGTTCTGCTTATACATTACAGAAGGAAAACCAAAAGGATCAAAAGGAAGAGTCCTAAAGTTAACTTTTATTTTCTACTGTTTTACAAGAAATCTACTGCAGTATGTTTCTTTGACATTGTTTTTCATCACTTTATTTGCTTTTGTCTGTAATTAGTGCAGCCTTTAAGGCTGACTTGTCATGCCATGCTTTCTTTTAGTTGTTTTGCTTTTTTGTGCCAGTGCTTTATACTTTTCATCAACTTGCTCGTTGCATGGTGTTCTCTGCATGTTGTGGTGTACTTGTACAGTGTCTTCATGCTTCTTTTCCTTGCATTCATTCTCTGTTTTGTGAGACTCCCCGTCAAGATGGGCATAGATATTGAGTATTCCCATCTTGGACAATAAGAACTGAAAAACAGAAACTGTCAAGGCCTTAGTGAAGATGTCTGCTAGATGAAATTTTGAGGCAATGTGGACAGGTGTGATGATTCCAGCCAAAACCTTTTCTCTAACAAAATGGCAATCCAGTTCTATATGTTTAGTTCTCTCATGGAAGATAGGGTTCTTTGTGATATGGATGGCTGCTTGGTTATTACAGAGTAAGAGAGCAGGTTGTGTTTGGTCAATGCCAAGTTCCTTTAGCAGACCAAAGAGCCAAACAATTTCACAGCTTGTAGAGGCTAATGCTCTATATTCTGCTTCTGCTGAGGACCTAGAAACAGTCACTTGTTTCTTTGATTTCCAACTCACCAATGAGTCCCAAACAAATATACAAAAACTTGTGATTGATCTCCTAGCTTCAGGACAAGCAGCCCAATCAAAATCACTGTAGGCTTTCAAGTGTAGAGATGACTTTGATGACAGGAAGATGCCCTGGCCTATAGAACCTTTTAGATACCTGAGGACTCTATAAGCTGACTGTAGGTGAGCTTGTGATGGTCTGTCCATAAACTAGCTCAGCACATTTAATGCATATGTAATGTCTGGTCTGGTAATGGTCAGGTAGATGAGCCTTCAAATGAGTCTTCTATAGGTTGTAAGGTCTTGTAGGATCTCATTTGTGGTATGACTCAATTTGTGATTTAACTCAATAGGTGAGGAGGCAGGTTTGGTGCCAAGTAACCCTGAGTCTTTCAAGATTTCGAGGATGTACTTCCTTTGACAAACATTTATTCCAGCTGATGATCTTGCAACCTCTAGTCCTAGGAAGTATTTGAGGGGTCCAAGTTCCTTGATTTTGAATTTTCCATGGAGGTGAGCTTTGAGCAGATCAATTTCTCTTTGAAAATTGCCTCCTATTATGATGTCATCCACATAAACTAAGAGTGCTGTGAAGGCTCCTTTTTTATTCCCTTTGGTGAATAAAGAGTAGTCAGATTTGGATTGACTAAAACCTATGGCAGTGAGTGAATTGGAGAATTTTGAAAACCATTGCCTTGATGCTTGTTTAAGTCCACAGATGGACTTATTCAGCTTGCATACCAGTTTTTCCCCCTCAAGCTGCTCTCTGTGAATGTGGTAAGCAGGTGGTAAATCCATATAAATGTCCTCATCAAGATCCCCATGTAAAAAGGCATTATGAACATCCATTTGAGATAAAAACCAATTTTGAATGGAGGCCAAGGCAAGAAATACTCAAACTATGGTGAGCTTGGCCACTGGACTGAAAATCTCTTGGAAATCAAAACCTTCTCTTTGAGTGTATCCCTTTGCTACAAGCCTTGCTTTGTGTCTTTCAAGGGAGCCATCAAATTGGAGCTTGACTTTGAAGAGATATTTGCAACCAATTGCAGCTTTGTTGGGGGGAAGAGAAGTAACAGTCCAAGTGTTGTTCTCTTCTAAGGCATTGAGTTCAGTGTTTATGGCATCCTGCCAATGCTTGAATTTGACAGTTTCACTATAGGAGGATGGTTCAGAAAATAATGAAAGGGAAGCAAAAAAAGATTGGTGGGATGGAGAGAGGTGTTTGTTGGTCAAGTGATGGTGGAGTGGGTGAAGAGTTGAAGAGGATGTGGGGGCTACTGTTTGATAGTGATATTTGTGGAGATAGGCAGGTTGATGTCTTTCTCTAGTGGATCTTCGAAGGGAGAGGTTGATAGGCAGCTCATGTTGTTGGGGTGAAGGAGGAGGTGAATCGAGGGGGGTAGGAGGGAAAGATATAAGGGGTTGAGGTGTTTCAGATTGTGAGATGGATTGTGACATGTGATTGGATGGAGGTGAGTCATCTGTTGGGACAGTTTGTGACATGGAAGTGGGTGAGAATGTGTCATCTGGTAGTGCAGGGGGGACTACCAGACTTTGAGGAAATGAAAGAGGAGGAGAAGGAATGGAGGTGGGAGATTGGAATGGGAACACGGATTCATGAAATATGACATTTATGGAAATGAATGTGGAATGAGTTTCCATGTCATAAAGCTTATAGCCCTTGACATTTGTAGGGTATCCCAGAAAAATGCAGGGTTTAGGACGTGGCTCAAACTTAGTTCTGTGGTGCTTGGTAGTGCTAGCATAACTCAAGCATCCAAAGACTCTAAGCTGAGAATATGAAGGTGGTGAGGAAAAGAGTGCTTCATAGGGAGATTTATTTGAAAGAAAAGGTGTGGGTATTCTGTTGATGATGTATGCAGCTGTTAGGACTGCATCTCCCCAGAATTGAGTGGGTAATGTAGCTTGGAAGAGAAGAGTTTGGGCCACATTTAAGAGATGTTGGAGTTTCCTCTCAACAACACCATTCTGTTGAGGGGTATACACACAAGACTTTTGGTGAACAATGCCATGATCATTATAAAAGTTTGCCATATCAAATTCAAGACCATTGTCAGTCCTAATTTTCTTGACCAATGCCATGATCTATATCCAGTGCCTTTCCACTAGCAACATACATTCCCAAGATCGCTAGCAAAGTAGTTTTGCATGATCTCTCGATGTGAGGTATTATGGAACAAAGCCCCTGAATCCAACACCCAATCATCAATCGGATTGTGCATTGCAAGAGTTAGGGCATCATGTATTTCTTCACCCATTACATTCGCAACATCATCCTCAGCACTTTCTTGATTCCTACAGTTTTTTTTTATGTGGCCCTGCTTGCCACAACTCTAGCATGTGATCTGCTACTCAGATCTTGTCTTGCTCTTCCCCTTGCTTTTGGAGCTTAACCTCTGATGTCCCCTACCCGGATTGTCAACATTCAGGGCTAATCTCGAACCCGAGAACTCACCCAAGTCTCTTCTACGTACCTCTTCAGCAAGCATCATGTCACATACGTCCTCGTAGTTCAATTTCATCTTGACGGCTAAACTACTCACAGCCATCCTCATGGCCTCCCAACTATTTGGCAGCGATGCCAACAAAATTGACTCTCTGATCTCATCATCAAACTTAATCTCCACAGAAGAGTTATTTGTGATTGTATTGAATTCATCCAAGCGTTGGACCATAGACATAGCTTTTGACATCCTCAGATTGAACAACTTCTTCATTAGGTGCTTTTTGTTATTCGTCGATGGCTTTTCATACATACTTAACAAAGCCACCATGAGATCTAATGTGGTTCTCTCCTTACTAACATTTTGTACCATTATTTTGGACAAGGTCAGCCGAACAATCCCCCGAACCTATTGATCTAACAGGATCTACTCAGCATCATCCATAATCTGCCACTTCATTCCCAACAATGGAAGATGAAGCCTTTTCCTATAGAGATAGTCCTTGATATGCATCTTCTAGTTCCCAAGTACATTCACTTTGTCTCCAGCCATTGTTCTCCTTCGAATTCGACCTTGGCTCTTAATACCAGGTGTTGTCCTAAAACACAAATGCACACAAACAATGACAACCAAAGTAAACAAGCACACGATCAAGCAAACACAACACACAATTTACGTGGTTCGGCAACTTGCTTACGTCCACAAAGCTGCATAAATCTAATTAACCAGAGAAATTACAATCACTCAAGCTCAACTCACTCTTTCTAGGGTTTTTATTCTCTCACACAATATGCACTCACTTAACTATTGTTCTCTTTGAAAAATATGCTGAAAATCATACACAATAAGTCAAATATTACATACTTATAGTAAACGGCGTTGGAAACCCTAATTGACAAAAATTGGGTTATTCGCTCGAGCAGCGTGTCGAGTACTCCTTGAACGAACAACCAATCAACATTGGTTTGAGTGGTGTATCAAGCGCAGCTCGAGTGAACACTAGAGTTTGTGTCTCACGAGACTTAAGCAAACTCAAGGGTTGAGCTTCACTCAAGCCCATTGTCGAGTGCACCTTGAGAGAACTCACATGTTAAACTTTGCTCGAGTGCTAGGTTGAGAGATAGTCAAGCGAACTCTTTGTTTCTTAATTTTTCTGCACACAAACCAGGCTCCACATGCAATGTAACAAGAGAATCATAGATGAATAAGAGGGTGGGCAGGGGGTCGGGGTTATGAAACTCTAACCTAAAATGACGTTGTTTGGTGTATTAAACCAAACGGCTTCGCTTCTTATTATTTTTGTCTAAAATGTAGTTATAAAACGATGACATTTAATTGACTTAAGTTAAACCGCTTCATTGTATATAAGAATAAAATAAAAATATATATTATATGTATTGGTTAATTGGTTTGAACATGGTTGAGACTGGAACTAAACTGACCAACGTCGGTTTCTAAGGTTTTTTACCACTGGCCGATTAGTTGTCCACTAGTTTCAGCTGGTTCTTGTCTCTAGCAAACGATTTCATCTGTTACTATTCATCCCTAGTACTTGGGTGTTGGACCATGGCCAAAGAAACTGTCACGCTGGCTCTCGCATTGAGTTTGAGGTGAATTTCTCAATCTACGAACGCCACATCCCAGCGACTCGCAAGGATTTATGAAGATTGGAGATGAGGAGTACATCCACATCATCCCAAGTCGATTGCAAACCATAAGGATTTATGAAGATCAGTGTTGGGGGCACATCCTCTCAGCCTCCCAGGATGGTCACGAGCTCCTCATCCCTGCAACTCGGAAGGGTTATTGAAGATTGGGGGGTACATCCCTCCGATGTCCCAAGCCAATAATGTGATTATCCAGACAATCCAAATTTTAAGGGCATAGTATAGTGTTATGTAGAAAACCATGCTAAGATAGCTGCCATCAACTTCTAGCTTCACTTCATAGGTACGTATGAGAAGCTTGAAAGTTCTAGTTCCAAAGAAGTAGGGTGGATGACAATCAATAAGGGTTGAAGGAAGGATAGTTGTTTCAGTAGGGGAGGTGTGTGAATAATGAGCAGATCAAATGCTTTGATTGTAGCCTTCAAAGTATCAAGGGAAGTGAAGAATAATAAGGGAAATTGCAGGTGAAAAAAAGAACATGGGAGAGTTGAGAGGATGCGTTTGATTTCAAAAAAAGGGAGGGGTGGAGTTGCAACTGTTAAGGCCTTAGGGTGAGGGATTGGGTTTTCGGTGAAGAGGTGAGAGGTAAGAGGTAAGAGTGAAAGAGAGTGGAGAAGAAACTGACGAAAAAAAGGGAGAGAAGATTGTCTAAACAACAGTTCATTGCCTATTTACTTGTCAAAATACTTACATGATGCATATCTTTTACGCACTTTTTATTTTATTTTTCAAAAACAGCTTAAATAAAAACAATATCTAATTGTTGTAATGTACCTATAAAAATTAGTGTAGATTTAAATTAGGAGATAAACATAACAAAAAAACCAAAATAAAGTGTTTGAAAGGAAGGGATCGGCGAAAACTTCAACTACCAACCACCTCTCAAGTTCTCATACCATTGTAACAAAGAAATAAGAAAAATAGAGAAGAAAAAAATAATTAAGAAATCGCATTGAGAGAGGATTCAATTAACAATTGTACCTTCCAAACTCTTTACCTAAATAAATGTCTTACCAAATAAAGACCAAAAAGTAATATATATATATATATATATATAATCATTAATAGAAATTAGTGGAAAGAGGAACAGAAAGTCAAAAACATTAAAAATCTAAAATCACCTTCGGCTCCATCTTAGTGGCCTTCATACTTATGTTCTTCTTCCTCACCCATCTTTTGGCCGCCCCACCCTCATTTTTAAGCCGAGGCCTAGGGTCCGACTCTTGGGGCGACCACAAATTGGAACGTCGAGTCAGTTGCTTGGTGTTAGGTTTGCGGAATCTATTTTATTCTTGTGAGGGCATGATATGATGACCCAATCCGACAAGAATTCATTATAACTTTTTAGTGGATTTTCAATGAATCTTGGGACATTGAGTTCAGGCTTACAAACTTCACTAAAGCAACCACAGCTTGCAGAGACTGTCCAAGAGTCATGGTGCATTAGGTAGTGCACCTTGTGGAAGTGTAGCTGCTGTAACCCGGACATCAAGAACAAAAGGCCGAGGTGGGCGCATGACACTGCAGCCTCCTTGAGGAATTAGCTAGGAATGTAGTGGACAGAAGTTTGCATTTTTGTTTAGTGAGTAGAGTTGGTCTCTTTTGTTGTCTTTCCATTTTTGGCATTTATGCTTTATGTACATGTCATATATAAAAAGCTGTGTATTCTGCTTATGAGGAATAAGAGAGACAATTATTTTCCTTCACCATTGATCTTTGGTTTCATGCTCTCTTCTCAATCATCATATCATTTTTTATTTCTTCAACATGGTATCAAAGACTTGTGATTTCTACTACTGATTTTTCCGTTCCTACTGATTTTTGCCTATCGCTTTTGCACCTCAATATCTTAACATCATATTGGCAGATGAAGGATCTTCCATTAACACTTCTCACGACTTCTCTCCCTCTAAAGACCAAATCAGTCCCTTCTTCTTGCATCATAGTGATAATGCCAATATTGTGGTGGTCACTCCACACTTGATAGGACCCAGTTATCTTTCATGGCATCGTTCCTTCACACTAGCCATCTCCATTAAGAATAAACTTGGGTTCCTTGATGGAACCATCGAAACACCAAGCCTCACCAGCCCTCTTTACATACCCGGTTGAGGTGTAATTACCTCATCCTCTCATGGATTTTAAATTCCATTTATAAGGAGATTGCATCTAATGTTCTATACATTAGCTCTGCCAAAACAGTGTGGGACAAACTCAAAGCTCATTTTGCACAACCAGACAATGTGAGGATCTATCAACTTCAACAATAGCTTGCTTCCATCACACAGGGCTCTCAATCTATAAGTGATTACTTTACTCAGCTCAATGCTATATGGGAAGAGCTACATAACTATAGACCTCTCCCTCACTGTTCTTGTGAGCTATGTACATGTAATATTGTAAAGTTCCTTGTTGAAGCTCAACAATCAGACTGTGTTTTTAAATTTCTAACGGGACTAAATGATAGCTTTGATAGCATCAAGGGACAAATCATTTTGATGACTCTTATGCTATCTTTCGATAGGATTTTCTCATTGGTTTTGCAGGAAGAAAGGCAGAGGGAGACTTGTGCTCTCCTACTGCCTAACCATGAAACCTCAGCCTTGGCTGCATTCCAATCCCAGGCCAAGAAAAGGGAGAAAGCTGAGGTAACCTATTACCGCTGTGGTAAGAATGGACACACTAGAGACAAGTGCTACCACTTGATTGGCTTCCCTCCTAAATCTAAAGGGGGATTTTCATCTGGTATGCTTTTAGCTGGACATTTAGCAAATCAAGTTACATCACAGAATCATGAAAAGACATCTATGGAAGGGTCACAGTTGCCCATTACTGAAGCTCAGATTCAATAGCTCATTGCACTTGTTAATGCTCAGACATCTCAGCTCAATGTTAGTTACTCCTCATCACCTAACCAAATCAAACCTACAGATACCACAACCAGTGCCCCTCACTCCTCCAAAATGGTAGGTACAAACTCATACTCATCTATTTCTCGTGCCTTACCAAATTCATCCATTTTTCTACCAATCACCATGAACATCTTGCCTCTCTTTTACATCACCACTCGATTGACTCGCAAACTATATCTTGGATACTTGATACTAGAGCCACAAACCACATGGTCTGTTCTACCTCACTTCTTACTTCTATCACAAGTGAGACTCAATCTTTTGTTCAATTACCTAACAAAACTTAAGACAAAGTAACTCACATTGGTACTGTGAATTATCAAATTCTTTGAGTCTCACTTATGTACTCTGTGTACCCACCTTCACCTTCAATTTGATCTCTATTAGCAAGCTCACTTACAACACCTCTCTTTCCCTTATTTTTCTAAGCAAACTTTTCTTCATACAAGCTCTCTCTTCATGTATGACGATTGGACTTGCTAGGGTATACAATGGCCTTTACTTACTCATTCCCAACTCTTCTTGCTGCAATGCAGTCAATGGTTTACTTTCTTCTAGTAACATTGTCAACCAATCATCACAGACAATTTCTAGTCATGTCTTCCAAGAAAATAGTCAATAGGGATTTGATCTTTAGTACTTTAGATTAGGACACACTTCTCAACAGAGAATGAATGTAATCCAATCTTATGTTCCTAATGTAAAAGGTTACAAAGATATACAGTGCATTGTTTGCCATTTGGTAAAACATAAAAGAAAATCTTTCAATTTGAGTACTTCTTGCACTTCAGCTCCTTTTGAATTGGTCCATTGTGACATTTGGGGCCCTTACTCACAAGCTTCACTTCAGGGTCACCATTATTTTTTTACTATAGTTGATGACCACTCTCGAGTCACTTGGGTTTATTTATTGAAACTAAAATCAGAAACCAGATCCCTTTTACAAAACTTTGTTCACATGGTTCACATCCAGTTCAATACCAAGATAAAGCAAATAAGGTTTGACAATGGATGGGAATTTGACAAGCCTAACTTCCATAATTCTAGTGGAATCTTGCATCAAAAAACCTGTGTTTATATCCCTCAACAAAATGGGATGGTTGAAAGAAAGCACCAACACCTTCTCTATGTTTCTAGAGCCCTCATCTTCCAAGCTTTTCTTCCTCTTCAATTCTGGGTGGATGGTGTCATGACAACAACTCATCTCATTAATAGAATTCCAACCCCTACTTTGAACAATAAATCCCCTTATGAAGTCCTTTTCTCAACCATCCCATCATACACACATCTAATGGTATTTGGATTCCTTTGTATTGCATCAACCCACAGACACAACAGAACCAAGGCAAGTCCTAGGGCCAATAAGTGCATCTTTCTTAGCTATCCAGCTGGTGTCAAGGGTTATAAGCTCTATGATTTAGAGAATCAGTCCTGCTTCATTTCCATGGATGTCATTTTCTATTAATCCAGCTTCCATTTTCAAAATTCTGGCTCCAACACCATCCTTGTTGTACCTCCACCTGGTTTGGTCCTTCTTTCCCCCTTATCAGACTCCACATTCTCTTATCCTAAAATTGTTCTGCATTCCTCCACTAATTTTGATCCCTCATCACCAGATTTGCTTGACAACAATATCTATTCCCCATCACCTGAACAATCTCCAGCCACTCAACTTCCTACACGTTCATCTTAAACCCATCACTAACCACCCATTGCTTCTAATCCTACCCATGTCATCCCTCTTAGGAGATTAGATCGAAATAGAAAACAACCCACCTACTTACAAGATTATCACTGTCAACTTGCCACTGCCACCAACACTTCACAGTCTCTTCTTACCTCAACTGCTCACCCTCTCTATCAACACTTAACCTACACTAAATTATCACCATCTCACAAATCATATGCCCCCTCTCTCTCTCTCTCTCCCTCCCCTTCGTGAACCAAACAGTTACCAAGAAGCTATGAAATCTCCACATTGGCAAGAGGCAATGAATTCTAAACTAAAAGCTTTAGAAAATAATGGCACTTGAACTGTCACCGCTCTCCCCTTGGAAAATCAACTGTTGGATGCAAATATGTGTACAAGGTCAAGTTAAGATCTGATGGGACCATAGAAAGAAATAAAGCAAGACTGGTGGCTAAAGGTTACACACAAAAGAAAGGATTTAATTACCATGAAACTTTTAGGGCTGGTTTGGATTCAAAGATGAGATGAGATGGTTTTAGATGAAATATGAAACTTGAAAAAAATATTGTTAGACTATTATTATTGTTTTGCGATTTGAAAAGATTGAATTGTTGATTATATTTTGTGTGGTAATTTGGAAAAGTTGTAATGATGAGATGAGATGAGATGAGATGTAACACTTTCTGAATTCAAACAAGGCCTTAGTCTTATGGCCAAACTCACAACAGTTCGAATTTCTCTAGCATTGGCAGCTATTTACAATTGACACTTGTATCAATTGGATGTGCATAATGCCTTTATTCATGGAGATTTGGATGAAAAAATCTACATGGATCTGTCTCTAGGTTATCAGACTTGGGGGGATTCATCACATTCTAAGGATAAGAGACTAGTTTGTAAGCTGCACAAGTCTCTTTATTGGGCTTAAGTAAGCCTCTTGCCAATGGTATTCAAAATTCTCCTATTCTCTAATTTCAATTGGTTTCCAACAATCTAAGTCAGATTACTCCTTGTTTACAAGGAATGACAGATCAGGATTTGTAACTCTATTAGTTTTTGTGGATGACATACCTTAATTCTCAGTTTAAGGTTAAGGATCTTGGCACCTTGAAGTATTTTCTAGGCTTGGAGACCGCCAGATCAGCTTTTGGTATTCATTTATGACAAAGGAAGTATAGTTTAGAAATTCTTGAAGATGTTGGAATGCTTGGATGCAAACCAGCCAACATACCAATTGAAATGAATCACAAGCTTTAGCATTCATCTTCAGATTTCTTAATTGATATCATATGTTATAAGAGATTGATTGGAAGGTTAATTTACTTAACCATAACTCGACCAGACATTACCTATGGTATTAGCACTCTTAGCCACTTCACAGACAAGCCATCTCAGATGGACATGGTTGCAGCTCATAGGGTTCTAAGGTATCTGAATGGCTCTTTAGGACAAGGCATTTTCCTCCCTCACAGTCAGCTATACACATAAAGGCCTTTAGTGATTCTGACTGGACAGCTTGCCCAGAAACCAAAAGATCCATAACTGGTTTTTGCACTTTCATTGGAGATTCCTTGATTAGTTGGAAGTTCAAGAAGCAGGCCACCATCTCTCGATTTTTCTGTAGAGGCAGAGCATAGGGCCTTGGCCCATACGAGTTGTGAGATTGTGTGGATAATTTCTTTACTCAAGGACTTCAACATAGAACATCCTAAGCCAGCACTCTTGTATTGTGATAATCAATTAGCAATTCATTTGACCAAAAATCCGGTGTTGCACTAGAGGACTAAGCATATTGAATTGGATTGCCTCTTTGTTAGGAAAAATGTGTTAGCTAAGGTCCTCACACCTATGCACATAGCCTCTAAATTTCAATTGGTAGACATCTTCACCAAGGCTCTCCCTACTGCCACCTTCCATTTTCTATTATCCAAGATGGGCACCTTAAACATCTATGCCCATCTTGAGGAGGAGTCACAAACTTCACTGAAGCAACCACAACTTGCAGAGACTATCCAAGAGTCGAGTGGTGCATTAGGTAGTGCACCTTGTGGAAGTGCAGCTGCTGTGATCAGGACAAAAAGAACAAAAGGCCATGGTAAGCGCATGACACAGCAACCTCCTTGATGGAATTAGCTAGGAATGTAGTGGACAAAAGCCTACATTTTTTTTCCTCTGGGAAATGTAGTTTTCATCTTTATTTCTTCAATCGACAATCAAAACTGAAACACATATATATATGACTTCTATTAAAAAATGATAATAATATTTTTTATTTGATACAAGGATTGGAAGTTCGAACTTGATTTTTCTCTGGTTTTATATCATCTAGTCTAAATTAAGTATCTTGACAGATAATAATATTTTATTATATTCTAATTATAGAGATAGATCATACAAAAATAAATAAAAATTGATGACTTGACATAATTTTGGTAATCATTTATCAAATCTTAATAAATGAAAAATAGATCAAATTAAATCACGTACTCTAATTTTTTTTCTCTATTCGAAACTAAAATATTATATCTTATCAGGAAAAAAATAATAAATAATACTCAATTGACCTGATATGTAAGATATATAAAAAACAAGTAAAAATAGATCATGATATGGCACAATTTTAATCATCAAACCGAAATAAGGTTTATATGGGCAATACAAAATTTCTTTTAGCATATTTCAACTGTATTTACACACCCACTTGCAAGTAGCATAATTCAAATGAGTAATTCACATAAAGTAGATAAAGTTATAATGATAGTAATTATAAGAGTTAACTTTCATACTGACTAATTATTAGGTAAAACAAGAATTTATAAATGATTATAGAAAAACCTTAAATTAGCCAAATACTTTTTAGCATTGGTATTGATTATTTTAGGATAGAGTTATTATAAAATTTCGAGGAAAAAAGCTCATGTCAAAATACTCCGTCACGAACTATTAGAATATAAATTAAATAATAAAGTACTTTATCTCATTTTATTAATTTAAACTTTTAGAACAAATTGTAATTTAATACATCAGAGTAGAAAGTCCTAACTTCCCAATTTATTCTATTTCATTAAAAACTTTACATATTGGATCATTTATTAAGAAGAAATTAATGTATATTTTTTGGGGAGTTATATGTGCTATATAAGAGCTGTTTACATAGCACACCGCTTAGTATAAGATCTAATACGTTCATGAAAAATGTTAAAATGTTAAGATTTTTTATATAACTTGATCATGTGATAAACTTTCACATCAATAATAAAAATAAATAAAAATAGATGACTTGACACAATTTTCATAAATCGATCAACTCTTAATAAATGAAAAATAGATAAAATTAAATGATATTCTCTAACATTTTCTCCCTTTTTGAAAATAGGTTTGCATCCTCAAACTCCAAATTATGGAAACTAAAATAGTATACCATATAAGGGGAAAAAGTAATAAATAATACTCATGTGACCAAATCATTTATAAGATATAAAAAAAAAGGAAGTAAAAACAGATGATATGACACAATCTTAATCATCAAACCAACATAAGTTTTATATGGGCATTACAAATTTTTTATAGCTCAAAGATATAAAACGCATCTCAACATCAATAGCTTTGTGTGCAAAATGTAAACATGGTGAAATGTGTTTTTCCACTTTATAAAATGAGGATAAATCACTTTTTCAATACGTTACACTAAAACATAGAAATTGATAATTTATCAAAGAAATCGAATATAAAAGAATAGGTGATGTTTGGATGTAAGATGATTTTATGAATAGAGGAATAACCTATTCTTTTATATTCAATTTTTATGGGATCACAAGTCCATTTTGCTTGGAGCAATATTTAGATTAGTGTTGAGAAGTTGGAAATGTGTATTATTTATGTTTATGTGTATCAATTGTCAAATGAGAAATACTTTAGCCACAACAGGATTATACAAAACTAAACCCACAAACTGGTGTGGCTTGATACAGTACGTCAGATTGTAAAGTTACTTTTATTATAAAGTAGATTTAATAGATCACAGGAAACCACATTAGTTTGTGGGTTTATTTTTGTACACTCTCTTTGTATATGTAGCACTTTTCAACATAAGATTATTTTAGGTTAATCCATTTTGTGGGTTGATATAAGTTTGTTTGTGTTAATTCAACATAATTATTTCTTTTTGAGGTGCATGATTATTTTATTATAAAGATTACTTCCTATAGTCCACAAAGTAGGCCTACCAGATCTAAAATCCCAAATGTCATGAAAATTATTTCTTAAAATCTATAAAATTTAAAACCTCATATCATCAAAATTATTTTTAATGTATGCAAAATCCCTAAACCTCAGATTCCCTAAACTCAATTATAAAGTCTGCAGAATCTCAAACCTGGCTCTGATACAAACTGTAATGCCCCATTCCCGGAGGTCCAGAAAGTTAGTTGCTTTTACCCAAAATCATCTCTTAAAATACAATTATATATTTTCTTCCACAGGGACATCAAAGAAATACCTCAACATAACAAACTAAAATCTCCATAAAGGCTTAGAAATATCCGTGTCTCAAAAATGACCAAAACAAAAAAAAATAATAAATCTACTAAATAAGACTCTCCAATAATCATTTGTGCCCTTTGGCACTTATTACCCTGCGATCATCAAATCTTGCTTACACTTCCTACTCATTATTTCCAACTGAACCATCAAAATTATCTGAAAAATATTGTGGTGATAAGGGGTGAGTTATTAACAATTCAGTAAGCAGATAACATATACTAATATGTAAACATGAGCATTTACAGAGTTCAGAATGCAAAACAAAACATCTTTAGCTTCAGAATGCATAATCATAACATGTCATCAAAATTATCAGAGCGAATGATCGGAAATAGTCTTATTCCAAAATATCTTTTGGCATAGCATAACTGAGCATCGTCATCATGCCAGAACAAAATACCATGTTTAAGCCCCGTGGTAGGGTTGTGCATCTACGGATAGCCAAGCAGAACATAAATCACTCTTTCACCAAAATGGTGTGCACTCAAATTGTAACATCCATCCTTATGGTGTGATTTTTTATAAAATTATTTTAGAAAGGATGACGAGAATTACTGTTCAATTTAAAAACTTTTTACTTTCGTACCCAGGGTGCAAGACTCTACGTTATAAAATAAAATGTGTTTTGAGAATAAAAGAGGTATACAGCGGAAAACATTAATCTTACAATAAAAAGTCTTCTCATACAATTAAACTCTCATGCCTAGACTTCCGTGCTCTTCCCCATGGGCCGTGTCCGTCCTGATGCGTACTTCAAATTCAATTCCTGTGGGGGGAGGGGCATGCTTACAAACTAAAATGAGTCGATGACTCGTAAGCATTACTTCATACAGTTAAAATATAATAAAATAGGTTTTCATTCATGCATTCATCGTTCCATACATACTATACGTACATGCATACGTGCATTCATTTGAAAAAATCACTGGATGGAATTTTTCTTTAAAAATGGGCTTTTTTTCGTAAAACGTGTCCCCCGTTAGTGCCTTCACTTCTTAAAGAATGCGATGCATTCATACATTCTTTCTTATCACTTTCATTGGCCGGTACACACTGTTACGCCCCGTGTGTTGGGGTTAGCGGTCTTCCTTTGGACCCGGACTCCGCTCGTGGCCACGGGTTGGGAATCCCTTTTTAGTCAGGAGGTAGCACTGGGTGCACTACCAACCCCTTTCTTTCATTAATTCATGTGGCCGTTAGGTATTTTCATACATTAAACGTTCAGTCCTTTCTTTCAGTTAAGTCCCTTTTTAGTTCATTTCAGCTCCATCTTTTCAATTCATTCATGGAAAAACGTTGTTTTAAAGTATGAGCTTAAACATCATCTTTCGTGGCATCCATAAAACATCAATTCATAAGGACCTTTTAAAACACTTTCTTCGCATCATTAAAATATTAGTTTAAAGCTCGAGGCACAAGCCTCGACATTTCTTTTCTTGGGAAATACATACAATAGATACCGTGTATAGTCATCCATTCAAATGCGTACAATTAATACTTTCGAATGTGTAAAAAGGGGCTGCCAAGAAGGGCCGTTACATACTTATACCTTTGAACACTTAGCATGCTTTTTGTAAAATGTCCTTCGTGTCGTTTCGTAAGGCATCGTAAAGAGAAAGCATTTTGTTTTCTTTTTCGTATATTTTAGAAAACTCTAGAAGAGTATGAACGTAATACTTACCTGGACTCCATGCTACTGTCATATCATGCAGTCCATTCATATGCGTGTCAAATGACAACCTACATGCATACACATAACCTTGACGTCATTCCCTATCGAATGCATAAGAAACTTAACTATAAATAGAGCTACATTTCACTTGGAACACTCTCCTTCTATCTCGTGCTCTTACGTGCCCTTTACTATGTTAAGACCTTCGGGGTCAACTTACGGTAACTACCTCTTCCAACTCAAGGTCTTACCTCGAGTGCTCATCCACTAAAGTGAACCCATGATTCACCTTAGGGTTAAGACACTAAGACTTTCGTCTTACTCTTCCTACTAACCCACATTCCGACACATGATTCCGACCGACGAAATCACGCTTTCCAATCCTAGACAATGCACCCGTCACTGCCTCTATGCACCTTAGCCCATACTAAATCCTCATTCCCATCCATACACGCTACACCGCTCTAAGCCAACTCTAAGGCTTAAGCATCATGTAACCATGCTTAGGACATATTACCCATTACATATGGTGAATCCGTGCAGCACATGTATGTCACCAGATTACATATGTACCTTACCCCTTTATCACCTAAGATCAACATATGACACGTTGATCACATGCTCGTAGGGACAAGTGCCATACTTCGATATCGACCTTCTCTTAACCTTGCTAGCATGACTCTTCATGCTACCCGTCCCTTTTGACAGTTCATCCCAATACTTAACACGACAAGAGTCCATTCACAACTATGCCTTACGTCACGTCATATAGTTCGAGACTACCCCCAAGCTATACCGTGACCATGTCACGTCACCTGACATCCCTCTACGTCATTTCTACGCTGACTCTTAACTCATCACGAGAACGGTCCCTCATGTACTTTTGTCACATCATGACATCTCGTCACGTTCCTGCAATGCCATTCCTACACTAACTCCTCACCCATCACAAGCACGACTGCCAGTAACCATGTCACTTCGTGACATTCCCCAATCATGCTTCCGCTGCACTCTTACACTTGTTCTGCCACTTCACACATATTGCCAGCCATAAGTCAATTACGGTGACACCTGTCACCTCAGTTTACAGGCCACGTCTAAACTTTCTAGGGACACTGTTCCACAGTTCCCAACACTACTCACCACGCTTTACGCTCATCAACTACACAACCGTCCTTATCTCTGTGACAAACCACACGGTGTATCGCTGCACCACATGGAGTACACTCCACGTATACTCCCTTCACACACACTACGACCCATCTCCACTACGGCATATGCGCCATATGGTGCATCACTCCATCAAATGGAGTACACTCCACGTGTACTCTCTTCACACAAGTTACGCCTCACAGAGTACACTCCACGTGTACTCTTCCCATTCCACATTATGCCAAGAGGGTATATTTTACATATACTTTCCTTATTCCACACAATGCCACGCCACCATTATAGTATAGTCCACAACACTACACAACACACTTCCCAACTACTCCCAACACTTCGTATACATAGCATATCACATCACCACACTACACAGTAAACTCCACAATACTAACAGCACAATCCACAACCTAACCAATCATCTAATATTTAACATAAATAACAAGGGATAGAGGATTATACCATCGACGAGATAACCCATGCGTTACTCGCTGATCGTCACAGTCAATGACATCGGAAGGGTCGTACGTGGCGGCTAACCCACGTACAGTCACTGTCTTGGCCATTAGAGGTGGCTAGAGATGTGGGTCTAAGCATAGGAGGGGTGGGTTGTGGTCCTGGAGTGGTGGTCTCGTGGTGGTGCCAAGGTGGCACATGTCGGAGAAATTGGCGGCTCGTGGAGGAGTTAAGGTCGTGGGTCTCAACATGGAAATCAAAGGGAGAGCTTGGCTGGTCGTGGCTGGCCATGGATGGGCTAAGGGAGGTACGGTGGAGCTTGTGGTGGAGTTGAGGTGGCGCCCTGGTGGCTTTACGGCAGCAGATCTAAGCCATGAGGTGGAGAGGAGCCATGGGAGAGTGAGAGAGAGTGGGGGAGCTAGGTGGCTCGGCTGGACATGCGGTGGCTAGGGGAGGTCGCCGGTGGCCAAAGGAGGCTCTGATGGTGGTCCAGTGGCTTGGGTAGCCGCGTACAGAGGCGTAAGAGTGATAACTCGTGCATGTGAAGGAGGACTATGGGCTTCGGGTCAAGGGAGGAGGAAGGGGGAGGGAAGGGGAAGCTCATGGTGGTGCTCGATGGCCTTGGGTGGCCGCGTATGGCGGCGCAAGGAGGAGATAATGGGTGAAACCCATTTCGGTTGGGGCTACCGTAGGAGGGGAGAGAGGGTTGCGTGGGGTTCATTGGTGGAGGGAAGGAGCTCGCCGGTGTGAGAGGAAGCTGCAGGTGGTGGCGGTGAGACTAGGCGACGTGCGGCGGCGCTGGGCTAGGCAGAGGAAGAATCGGCGAGAGGGAGGGGGAGTGTGCGACGTAAGGGAGAGGGAGGAGAGAGAGAGGGAAGGGAAAAGTGAGGGAGAAGAGAGAAAGCTTGAGTATCTAATCCAGACCCATTATCTTAGGATCTACCAGACAATCTAATGATGGGGAATTAAAACACTGATTTGAAAATGCGTAAACATCAACTTAATTAAAAGCACTAAGAGGAATTAAGGTAGAATATCATTTCATCATTAATAAAATGATAAAGTCTTGTTTAATATCTTTAAAAGAATAAACCATTTAATTAATTAGAGTTTTCAACATAATTTAAATCTCATAATATTTTAAATAGCTGAAATCATTTTAATGAATGATATTAAAATGATTTTCGACAATTATAATATTTTTGGAACTCTTCAAGAGTATTATAATTTTCTTATTTAAAATTAAGCTTAGTTCAATAACAATGGAAACACCTCATATAAATATTTTTAGTGCATTTAAAATACTGGGCGTACTTAAGAAATCACATAATATCTTTAGAAACATGCCATCGAGATTTGACAAGCATAATGAGGCTCGCAGTCGCTAGAGAGAAGAGCAGGCTGTTACATAATTTCCATCTTCGGAATTTGCTTAACGTCAGAAGGAAGGAGCGGGGTGTTACAGAAATACAGACCACTACTATCAATTGTGGCAGGGTTATATAAGACTATTATCACTTGTGGGAAGGCCCTATACCACTATTATTACCTGTGGCAGGGCCATATTCCACTATTATTACTTGTAGCAGAGTCATATACCACTATTATCACCTGTGGTATGGCAGTATACCACTATTATCACTCGTGGTGGGGCATTAATTGAATAGAACATAAATAGAATCGGAACTAGAACAAAATCAGAAAGTCATGCCAAAAGATTTTCAGATGCCGCGTCATATCAACACAAAGTATGGAACAAATTCATATCATCTTCACAAAATCAAAAACAGATTCATAGCATTTTCACTTAATCATGCAAAAGTTTTCGTATTTGATATTCACTCCTTTATACAGAGTTCAGAAATATAACGCCAAAATAAGCTCATGTCTACACTAGTTATGACATAAAATACTTTCTTCTTCTACAAAGTTTCATGAGTAATGCAAAACACATGACTGAGGTTGTTTTCACATTTATTTTCGAAATATATCGTGTATAGTTTTCATAAAGTCAATCACAGTCATTTCTTTTATGCAAAGTCTAGCATAGGAACTCTGCTTACCTAGACTTCTTAACTTCTTTATTTTCCTCACACTAGTGCTGATGAATATCAATCGTCACCAATAAAATAGTCATGTAACTTGATCAAAGTTTCTAATTGAAAACTTACTTCATAATTGAACTTGAAATACTTAAATAACCTATTTTAATTTCTCAGAACCTAAAATTTTCATAACCGTAAATAATGTCGCTACCTCCCTCTCAAATTTCGACACTGGCAAGTTACTCTACCTCATTCACTCTCTCTCTCTCTCATGTCTAATAGTGTCTCAATCTTGGGCTGACAGTAGTGACCAACGAAGGCCATTGGAGCCAGCATGACCCCTCCATCCTACCTAGCTCCCACACCACTCACAATATCTCACGAAACTACCGGTAAGTCTCTCAATCCTCGTCTCCCTATCTTAGCCTCTCTCTCTCTCTCTCTCTTCCTCTCTCTCTCTCTCAATAACTCCTTATGTCCTTGCTCAGCCCTTCATCGCAACCAATGGGGCCACCACATCGAAAGCCTAGCCACAAGGAACCATTCAATTCGTGTTGTTCCATCACTAAGTCCAGCCAAACACTGCTTGAAGCTGCGTGAGGCACGTATCTCTTTTACTCGTGTATTTGTCGTTAACTATTAGTACGTGGTTTGTTAATTTAGCAAACTGTTCTTGGAGGGTGTAGTGGAGTTGAGTCTACTGTTGGTTTTGTTACTATTGTTGGTTGATTGTTGGTAAGTTGAGGTATTGTAGGTTGGTCGCAAGGGTATCCCCAATAGTGGGAGAATGATTTTGTTGGATAAGTTGCTATGGTTGTGTTGAAATGAAACAAAGAATCTGGTCATGCATGTCTCTAGTAGTCAAAAATTTAGGGTGGATGTTTTGGGCATTGAGATTGTTTGTAATTGGTTAAAGGAGCGGATTTTGGCCCTTATTGAGCTATTATTTGAGTTATAGAGTTAGGTTTGGTTGGTCGTGTATTGGCATGAGTTATTAATGTTTGTGATATTTTCTAGAATAGGTCATGATACTGGTTTTGTTCGAATTTAAACCTTAGATAGTATACTGCAAAAGTCAAGTAAGTTGTACTCTTATGCCAAACTTTGACAAAAATTTGGGGGAGGTTGATTTTGTGAAAAACTTGCATATTCTATTATGAAAACAACCTCAGTTATTTTCTGCACTAGTCACTGTATCTTAATTACGTAATATTACATTTTATCATGACTGGTATAGATGAACTATTTGGTCCGATTATAGGATATTGACTTGCTCAATACTCTGTTATGATATGTTACTATATATGAAAATCCTAAGGTATAAGATTATGTTTTGCTCTGATTTTTGGCCCCAACACGAGTCATAATATTGATTTATGTCCCCACCATGAGATATAATAGTGGCCTCTCATTAACAAAACCAACAATACATTCAACTCCACTACACCTTCCAAAAATAGTCTAATTAATAAAAAAAGAAAACCCATACTAAATATAGTTGAAATTACAAGCGCATGGGAAAGGAGGTTACCTCACCAAACTTTAAGTGGTGTTTCATTAGTCATGGCTTTGGAATGACACAGATTGAATGGTGTTATGTGGTGGGCTTGTGGCACAGTAGCCTCCAATCGTCATGGTGGCACACGAGATATGCAAACATTGGGGAGATGAGAGAGAGAGAGACAAAGACAGAGAGAGAGAGAGAGTAAACTGAGAGGGAGAGGAATAGAGACATGGATCAAGGAGGCAGAGAGCTGATTGACACTTACCCCACATGCAAGGAGGATGATGATGGCGGCAATGCGGAGCATAGTAATGGAAATAGTATGTTCAGTCCATACGGTGTGGTGAGGCTCATTATGCAATGGGAGAGTTGATAGAGAGACAGATGGGTAGGGAAATAGTAATGGACATAGACGAAGGAAAAAAGATGGGTGGGGAGACCTATAGTCTTGGTGGCATGTGGCGGCACAAGGCAGACAAGAGTTGGATAACGTAGAGAAGGGCAACAACGTGGAGTGGAGGGTGACGTGAGTGGCAACAAAAATGAAAATACAAAGAATTGAGAGAGAGTGACATTGAAGAGGAGAGAAAGAGGGCATAAGAACGAGAACGATAACAAGAATGAGATGGAGGTTGAGGAGCTTACTGTTGACAAAAGGGCTATGGTGGTCGTGCACGACTCAGTGGAATAGTGAACAACCAAGAGGTAGAGTGCGAGTGGACAGAGAGAGAGGAAAGTGAAACCAAAAGAGAGGAATCTAGAAACTGAAATATCAATGGAGAGCGACTTACCAGTAGGGGCAAGCTCATGGTGGAGCAAAGCTTGGGCAATAAGATGCAAATTTGGTAGGAGGGAGAGAGAGAGAGAGAGAGAGAGAGAGAGAGAGAACAAGAGAGGAACAGATAGATAGAGAAAGAGAGACAAATGAGATATTACTTGTGTCGAAACAAGTGTAAATTGGTGGAGGAAATGGTGGCCTATGTTATGACCTTGCCACAAGTATAAAATGGTGGCCTTTGTTGTGACCTCACCATTGTTGTAAAATGGTGGCATTTGTTTGGAGTACAATCACTTTGGTGACACAATGATTTATGCTTTGCTTGACTATCCGCCTATGCATAACCCTGCCATGGGAGTTAACATGGCCCCTTTTTTTATGCTATTTCAATAATATTTATGCCTAAGGTCTTTTGTATTAACTTTTGTTATAACAAAATACTTTTGAAAGTACCACTACCTTTTTCTTAGACATGTCTATTTCTGTATTTTGTAACTGGCTCATGTTTACATATTAGTATAGGTTTGCTACTTACTGAATCAGTGGACTCGCCCATTTGTCCCCACCATTTTAGTTTTCCTAAGAACTATGTTCGTTCTAACATTTGGAATAGATGACATGTGACATGATTAGAAGAGAACGTTTAGTGTCGAGTTTACTTTCTTTGGAAGGATTTTTTATGTATTTGATTTTGGAGGATTATTGTATCTAGGTTTTATATTTTGTGGATTTCAAGTTAAAAGGGTTCAACCCCGGGTACGAGTCGTGACAGTTGGTATCAGAGCCTAGGTTTTAGATTATGCAAACTTTAAGTATGAATTTTATTAAATCTGAGGTTTTAGATTTTACAGACCTTATGGAATATTTTTTATGAAATCTAAGATTTTAGATTCTACAAACTTTGGTACATGATTTTGATAAAAATGAGGTTATTAATTAGGGCTTAGGATGAAAATGACTATGTTGGAGTATAAGTGAGCGTGTATGGATTTTGAAGACTAGAAGTTAATTTTTACCAAAGTGTGGTACGAGTAGTCTTAGTAGGCACCGAAATGGATTAGACTTAGCAGTGAGGTATTTATGGGTCCTAGTTTTAGATATTTTGGTGTGTACAAATTATTGACTTTATGAGCCCTTTGGGAGTATCTATAGGTAGCTAGGCAAATTCCGGGGACAAAAGTTTTATGAGGGGAAGGACTGCAATAACCTAGCCCATAGGCCCCATGCCCAAGATCATTTTCTAAAGCAAAGTGCAACCCAAGACAATTCTTCTTTGATCTTATTATATGATTTTTTTTATTATTATTAGAAGGGGAATTCCCTTATTTTATTCAAGAACCTCACATTTGGCGGATGAATACCAATAATAACAAAGCACTGAAAGATCAACTCTACAAAGTGAGAACACAAACTGAAGCAAAGAAATAGAAACTAGCAACACAAACTTAAAACAGGACACCATAAGTAGAAAAAACAGCTTGAACCCGTCAACGACAACGAATGGCAGGGAGACCCCATTTATCAACTCTAATCAAACCACGCAGCTGCTTGGGCATATCTTGCATATGTTGCCACTCTGAATTACTCTCCATCGCACCATATTTAGCTAACCAATTGGCTATAGCATTTCCTTCCAAAAATATATGTGAAACTGTGTAATCCATAGTAGGAAGGATCCCTTGTAGCTCCTCCAATAAATCTTTCAAGTACCATATTCCACAGCTTCCTCTCTTCAGCCAAAAAATGGCCACCTTCAAATCCAGCTCAAAAATAACAAAGTTAAACTGTTGTTGCTTGCATTGTTTGACTCCCTCCAATAATGTAGCCAATTATGCTCGATTACTCGAGCCATGTCGAAGATTAACCGAATACGCATGAAGTACATTACCCTGCATATCCTGAATGACACCACATGGCCCCGATAAACCAGGATTCCCGAGGCTACTACTATCTGAATTGAGTTTAACCCGACCCTACCTTAGTTTGGACCATGAAATCAATTGAAGTGTCGACTCTGTTTTGCCTGCCATGCGTGTAGAACATCTTCTACCCCATAATCGCAAGAGAATGCAAAGCCATACTCTCTCACCCATAGATAACAATCTCATTTTCCAACCACTAATTTTCTTGTGAACTTTACACACCAACTCCTCCAAATCCGAAGTTTTAAGCCTCCCCAAAACAATGGGGACCCCCAAATATTTGAATGGAAGTTTTAAGCCATATTCTTTTAAGAGCTCATCTTCGGGCCATGGGAATTTTATTAGAGAAGAAGCCGTTTTCTCTTTGCTAATCATTTGACCAGACCAATCCTCATATTTAGACAAAATATTCAGTAGGCGTCAAATAGATTTCCTTCCACCATTGGTAAAAATAACCACATCACCGGCATACATAAGATGAGAAATCAAGCAACTACCTCTAGCTTGTGAAAAATGTCCAAATCTCATGGCCTCCACACTTTGCTTTATAAGGCGTGAAAGAATATCCTCTAAAATAAAAAACAAATAAGGGAACAAATTATCCCATTATCTCAACCCTCTCCTGCTTTGAAAAAAACCTTTAGTCGTACTATTCATCATAATAGAATACTAAGGTGTAGTAATGCACTCTCTAATCAATCCACAAACTTGATTAGAAAAATCAAAAGAGTGAAGAACCTCCAAAAGGAAATTCCAATCAACTAGTTCATATGCCTTCGATATATCCAATTTTAGCACAACATTTCTACCATGTGACTTCTTTTGTATTGAGTGCACCATTTCATGTGTAAGGCTCATTTTCTCAAAAATGATTCTTCTCGGAATGAAAGCAACCTGCTCAAGAGAGATCGTCCTTGGGAGAAGACCTATAAAACGATTCACAATCATTTTAGAGCAAATTTTATATATCACAAAACAAAGGCTTATAGGCCTGAATTTATCAAACCTCATTGGCACTTCCATCTTTAGGATTAACACAACATAAGAAGAAGTGTAGAATCTAGGCAGCTTTCCTCCTTGAAAAAATTATGCAATTGCTTCCAATACATCACGTTTCACAATATCCCAACAGCTTTTAAATAATCCTGAACCAAAACAATTCGAACCTGGTGCACTATTAGAAGGAATAGAAAACAAGGCAATATGCACCTATTCAATATAGGGGATGGCACAAATTTTTCCACATTCTTCTAGTGAAATAACTGGCTAAATAATCTGAGATAGATCCGGTAAATTCCTTTGACACTCCTTTTGCAAGAAATCTAAAATATAATTCACGACAGTAAGATGAATATCCTTAGGCGAACTCAAATAAATACCAACTTGTAGTCTCATATCCGAAACTCTTTTTTTTCTTTTATAAGATAAATAAGCATGGAAAAACTTTGAGTTTTGATCCCCGTCAACGCGCCATTTCAGTTTCGCCATCTGAGCAAGTTTGGTCTCTTCTCTATGCCTCCAACTCGACAACTCCACATGTTTCTGCACAAGCTCGAGCTCAATCTCAGAGTCCCATTCATGCTGTAAATTTGAATCCAAAACTTCAATCTGATCTTCTAACTCTTAAATCTGTTTCAGTCCTCCCAAAGACACTTTTATTCCATTCCACTATGTCCATTACACCATGAGAACCTCCTGCCCATGGACTTCATTTCAATTAGTCCACATTGGTGAATCCAAGAATTAAAATCCTTCATAGCCACTCTTGGTCGAAATCTTCCACCCTGACGTTTCGAGTCATCTCTTATGATATTAAAATTATCTGCAATGATACAAGGTTCATTACAAAGCCTGGCTATTTAACTGCTCCCATAAAACTCTTCTTTCAATTATAGTACACTTAGCATATACAAAATGGAAAAGGAACTGATAAATGCCATCCCCTACTCGATGTAAAGTAAACTGCTCACTAATTTTAATCAATTGTACCGAAATTTCATCATGCCAAAACACCCAAATTTTTTCTACAACCTCTTCATTTGTAATAAACTGGTCCATTTTTAACAAATGCACCAAACCATGCACCTTATCAGACAAAGCAAAAGGTTCCATCAAAGCAACTATTTTTGGTTTCATCTTAACAACCAACATTTTTAATCTACCCCTTTCAGTTCCAATACCCCTTATATTCCATGAAAGTATTGGTCCAATCATAAAGTATATTTGTTTGGTTGGGCTAGCATCCGAGACGAACTCTAAACTTTTTCAAAGATTTTTTGAGCACCTCTTTTCTTAACTTCATCCCCTTTTGTTTTAGTGGCATAATCTTTATGTTTGGAAAACGTCACAATGTTTAATTCCAAATCAGGTTTAGAAATAGAATACTCCATAGTTACAGCCACTAAAATAGGTTCATCACCAATTTTCAAATGACTAGCACTAGTTTCCGTAGTACCCATTACCTCCACTTCCTCACAGATTTCTGCACCCTCAAATGCAACATCACACGCCTTCTTAGTACTCTCATCTTTATGCTCATCATCATCCCATAATAACTCCACTATGTCATTACCTATAACCTCCAGACCCCCATTAGGCATGTCCCCATTCAGATATGGATATTTCTCCTCAGTTTCTTCAAACTAGGACTTTAGGGTATTGCTCATATTTCCATTTGCTAGGTCTGGACCAACCAAGTCCTTACCTTTCTCTACATCCTCCTTTGCAGAATTGTCATTAACTTCCTTAGTTTCAGTATCATTTAATTTCTTACGCACCCATACTTTTTTGCCATTACTCTGCACGTTCACTCTACATGTGCATACATTGTGTCCTTGTAACTTGCACCGTGAACAATACGCTGGTAGGGTTTCATAGATCACTTCCTGTTTTCTACTAAATATACACCCTGGTGTCCCAATCCAAAAATAATGAATCAGTTCTTTCACAACATCCATCTCTAGACACAGACAAGCACCATCAGTGTGTGTTGCACATCTCATTGGATTAACTCTATGAATATAACAACCAATTCATGCAGTAAGAATCCTCAAAATCAAGAGGAAGTCTTGGCAACACTATCCAAACATGTACAAGTGACGTTTCTTCATCTTCATTAAAATCTGGTTTCCAGTGAAAGGCACGGAATGGGACACCATCCACATCACAGGCTTCACTAGAGAGAGCTTTTAGAAAATTAGATTCATTAGCCATGCGAACAAACACATTATGAGGACGCCTCATCGTTGATACAACTGATATTCCTTATAAACCCCAACGATTATGAATGAAAGATCTTATTGCATCTAGCGAAGGCCGCTGCCTCAGAAAATTGAGAGCAATGGAAAACCGAAAAGGTTCAGCAGACCTAGCAATCTCCTCCTTAGAAAACTGAAAACAAAGTTCTCCATCAACATATTTCAGCCCACGAAAGGACATAGGCATCTCTAGTAAGGGTTGAGGCACCGTCGAGATGAGATCAACATACAAACGTCGACCTACATCTGGATCAGCAGCCGCAATGCAGCCTCAAGACGTAGACCTAGCAACATTATTTTAAAAAAGAAAACACAAACAGAGAAAAACCTTTTTTTTCTTCCTCCTATTTCAACAACAATTCCTAAATGCTACTCATCATTTACTTATTATATGATAGTATCTATTAAATATACATTTATGTTTTTGCATTGTATCTGAAAACCCTTAGGCATAAGATTTTGTTTTGCTTTGGTCACGGGCCCTACCAAGGGTTATAATAGTGGCCTCTATTTTGGCTTTATCACGGGTATATAATGTGGCCTCTGTTCTTACCTTGTCATGGATATAAAATGGTGGCCTCTATTCTAACTTTGCCACGAGTGTAAAATGGTGGCCTTTGTTCTGACCTTCTCATGGGTATAAAATGGTGGCCTCTATGCTAGCCTCGCGACGGGTGTAAAATTGTAGTCTCTATTTTGAGTGAAATCACTTTGGTGATAAAGTAGTTTATCTTCTGCTTGGCTATCAGCAGAATGCACAACACTGTTACGAGGGTAAACATGGCCTCGGTTCTGAGTGAAATCACTTTGGTGACACAGTGATTTATGTTCTACTTGGCATCTGCAGAAGGCATAACCTTGCCGCAGGGGTAAACATGGCTTTTGTTTTGTAAGCACTCACTTTGGTGACAAAAGTAATTTACGTTTTGCTTGGCTATGTATAGATGTGCATAACCCTACCCCGAGGGTAAACATGGCCTCTGTTTTGAGTATACTGACTTTGGTGAAAAAGTGATTTATGTTTTGTTTGGCTATCCATAGATATGCACAACCCTGCTAGGAGTAAGCATGACCTCTCTTTTGCATGCACTCACTTTAGTGACAAAATAATCTAAGTTCTACTTGGCTAATTGCAAATATGCACAAACTTGCTAGGGGTAAAGATGGTTATATTTATGATGTTGTTTTAGTTATGCATGCGCCTAAGGTGTTTTGTATATTATTATAATGAAATGCTTCTGAAATACCATTGCCATTTTTTTGAACTATTTTTTTCTGTATTCTGTAACTGGCTTATGTTTAAACACTAGTATAAGTTCATTATTTGCTGAGTCAGTGGACTCAACCATTTATCTCCACTATTTTCTTTTTTTAGAGGACTATGTTGATTGTGACAGTTTGAGTTGATGGCACGTGATAAGCCTATTGGAAGGCCCGTGACATGATTCGAAGGAAATGTAAGATAAATGATGAATGGTATAAGTGAAGAAAAAGTACAATAAGTACCGAGTATGTGACATGACATATATTATTATAAGAGAAATAATATTTACAGTTGTCGAGTGTGCAAACAACACACAATCCCTTTGAAAAAAAGTGAATAAATACCGAACCCATTTAAAAAAAATTAATTTTTTGATAGTAGACTCCACTCTTTTTTTAAAACGATTGCACTATATATGCGCACTCTATAAGTGGATGTAAAAATACTTCGTACCTTGTCATTTTCAATGACAAGAAGCGCCTAGTGCTAATAACTTATGTGGTAATAGTCTTTTTCAAGATTTATAGAATAAACTAAGCTTCCCTTAAAATGTTGAAAAAGTTCCTCATTAATCCAAGGGCCAAGACATTATAGTAATCTTATTATTTTCTAGAAGAGACTTATAAATATATAAAATCTAGATTCACTACAAGAAATCAGGCATTTTTTAGCAATTTTAAGATCGCCGCAAATAGTCCTTATTTGTGGCGATTTTTGTTTCGCTGTTGAAATCCAACTCAATGTATTCGAAATGTTGATGCTGAATTTAATGTTCACTTAGTTGCGGCAACTTTTAGACTTTTGTGGTGATTTTTGCCTTCGCAAATAAAATTTATGGCTATAGTGGCATTTTATTTGTGACTAATAGGAAATTCACCACAATAGATACTTTTTATGGAGAATTAATGCTTATTAGCGGCGAACAAAAAGTGATGGAAATAGCCATTTACAAAATTTATGAAAAATTGTAGAAGACTATTTCAAGCGAATCTTTAGTCGCTCGAAATGAGCAGTTCCAACAATTTTTAAAGCCGCTGAAAATGAGCAGCTCAGATTTTGCGGCGACGTCTGTAGGTTTTGCGGTGAGTTAATTGTCACCGCAAAAGCTAATAAAATTAAATGACCCACGTTCCCTTTCTTCTTTTCCCTCCACCCCCTATCTCCCTCAACCCACGCTGCTGCACACAGCCCTTTGCCAACGATCCCACCACGCCACAGCCACTTCACCTCGATGGCCACCCCTCTTCTCCCCCAGCCCCCATGCCGAAAATTTCCTTTTCCCTGAATCTGACATCACCTTTCTCTCTCTATCTCTCTCTCTCGGATTTCTCTATATTGCCGCCACTAGGGGAGCCTTTTGCCACCACTCACACCTTGACACCATGCCAGTCTTCCGTCAGAGCCCCTTCTCCTCCACGCCTAGCCCAGCAGCCTGAGGCCCTCCCTCTCTTTGTTTCTCTTTCTGCTACATCTCGTAGGCACCACTCCATGGCGTCGAGCACCTCCTGGTCTCTCTCTCATCTTTACGCCTCCTCGATCCAGCTCTGCCACCACAACCACCATGCTCTTCGTCCTTGTCGATATTTCAACTCTCCTCCACCGTCTCTCTCACTCTCATCTCTCTATTTTGTGTTGCAAGACTGCGTAATAAAGAAGATTATTATGTATCTTTGTTGTCTGTGTTGGTGGCTTAGAGTTGTGAGGTGTTTTGTGATGGAGGTAATAAGAACTAGATTGCTACTTTAATGGATCTGGGTTATGAAGATGAAGTTGGGATTTTGTTTCAATTTTTGTGTGAATGATGTTGGTGTTATACTGACAACTCTAGGGTTTTGTTTGCTTATGGATTTTTTTTGAGTTTGAGTGGGAATTTTTTTGGATTTTGATATGCAGGAGAAGTAGTGATGTGAATGGTTCTCTTGGCTCGTTTCCACCACTAAAGGATTTAACAAAGTTGTAAACACTGTGAGTTAATAATTCAGTGAGATGATTTTCTACTATAATGGGATCCTTATGGCTATTCAGTCTTATATACCGATCTAATCCAAACATTATTTCCAGGATTTTCTTTATTTATCAGAATGGTTGTGCATCCATAGTTATATATATATATATATATATATTATATCTTAATCATATATCATTCATGTTTTTAATTGCTTAAAAAGTATCAATGGAATTCTTTTCTTATAGTAAAAAGTAGATCATGAGCATTCCAAAATGGTATTGAGGCATTCTAGCTTTTGTTTATAGGTAATAATTAGTGAAGCCATACTATATGTTTCTGCTTACTTAGCATGTAATTTTATATCTTTGCTTTTCCCTTCACCTGGTTTGTGGAAATCTATGGTGTGTGCATGTGTCTTATTTGTGTGTAGCTAAAAAGGTTTGATTAATCTATACTATAAACACATTGAATGACATAATAATTAGTTCAATAAATGGAGATATTTGGCTCAATTAATCTATTGTAAAGTATCTTGTTTGTTTCGATTACCTTTTCCCACTTCTCATCGAACATGAGATGCATTGGATGACCTTAGAAAAAGGGGAATTCAGCCAGGTGTTGGAGGTGAAGGTGATTCAGTTGATTTATGTTGGCATAAACCAGTGCATCAACTTGTACAAAAAAATTTCATTGGTATGATTTTTTCCCCTTTTCCCATTTCTTTCTAGGCAGAAGGGGCTTAGTGGCAAAACAAATTTGGTTTTGGACATATGTCCTAGGTTATTCAAGGTTGCTTTGGGACATCATCTTATCTTGTCATTACTCTTTTGTCTTTCTTTTTTTCTTTTTGCATAAAGAAAGGGTCATGTAGTTGATACCTCAAGTGAATGACTCTTTCACAATTTCTTTTGCATGTCCATTATGCTAATGATAATTTTCATTTTCTGCTGCTTCTTGAATATCATATCCAATATTAGTTGTAACAATTGTTGTTGTACTATAGGGATCCCTCTGACCTTATGTATGTAGATGATGTTTACTTCTTACTACTCTCTGATGGTGAACAAGATAATGATCAAAGACTGGATGAGAATGAAAGAGGGAGGAACGATCTCTTGGTGAGGGAGCTTGCAAGGGATAGGAAATGGATGAAGTGTCCCAATTGCAATTACATTGTGTTGTTTACACATTACTTGCAGGTCAGTTTGTTTTCGTATTATAAACTGATAGGCACTAATGTAGCTAAATGTGATATGTTAGATTTATTAACTTATCACATTAACTTGTGTACGTTAATAAACTTAATTTGTAAAATCTTTTTATAGATCAATAAACTTATCACTGGGCAGAACTTGAACTTGGTTAAAGAAACATTTGTGTAGAGAACATTGTTTTTTTATAATAATAAACTTGAAGATCGTGCAAACGCAACATGTCTTTTATTCAATTAAACCTCAGACCCGTCCCTTGGATCATAGATTATGACGTTGATTATGTTACAAGATATAAAATACAGACATGCATGCTAAAATATAAACTATTATAGTCTTCTGCATTGTCGAAATTTACTTGAAACTGGCCACATTAAAGAATGTGCATAAACAAGCTATTATTTTGCCTACCAGCCCCTTCCACCGGAAGAGGAGAAAGAACTGATCAACGAAACACTTAAAGATATTATTGGACATGGGAAGAAGGTTAATCTCGAGCAGAAGGTATGCAGTATATCAATGATATCATCAATGACTCTTATTTTCTTGTACTTGTTCATTTAAGTTGAACAAAAAGCATACAATTTCTAAGAAACCACGCAAAAAAAATAAAATAAAATTGTAACATCTAGAAAAATTTAAAATGAGCACCGGCTTGCATGAATGATGCAATACCATGAACTTATAGAAAGTATACAATGGCAGGAACATTATTGCATCAGACATGATTGCATGCCAGTTCAATGCATGGTTTTGTGTTCTTGATTTTTTTGTCCTCCCATACCATCTGAGCATAGTGTTATGGCCTTTGGTGTTAAGTTTCATCTTATGGTTCTTTTCATGTGGTAGTAATTCAAACTTATCCTTTTTTGCCATCTATATAACCTTGTTATGGTTTCAAATTTATTTTTCCCACATATCTGTTTAAATACAACTTCAACAATATGTATTGGCACAAATGCCTACCGCCTCTATATTCATGAATATAAGTTGTTGCCTAGTTGCCTCGTTTTGTGTTGAACATTTTGTTGTAAAGGTTTCTTTTTGGGTAGTGGCAATGTATGTGCAAAAAGGAGGAACTAGATATCTATTGGATACTGGCGCATCTCTATCCTAAGGTAAAATATTTGACGAGATTTTTGAAAGGTTGATGGTCTACTTAGTAGTTTCAAATGTTTGCACTACAACAGAATGTGTCTTTTGTGACAGAGGAAACCGTCACAAAAAAATGGCAAACCGTCACAAAATATATTTGGTGACGGTTTAAAACCGTCACCATGACCGTCACCTAAAGTGCGTCATAGAATACATTTGGTGACGGTTTACTGTTCAATTGTCACAAAAAATATTTTTAGTGACGGTTGGAGGTGTTCCGTTTGGTATAACGTTCAAACGTTCCATTTTTTGTGACGGTTGAAAACTGTCACAGAAAGTAACGTTCGGATGTCAAAATAAGCATTCGAACGTTAACCCGACCAATTGGAGTTCGAATGAGAGAATTTGACGTTCGTTGATTATAGTTTGAACGCATCATAGTTACGTTTGAACGTTTATTCATCCGAACGTTAATTGCAATAAACGTTCAAATTTTTGTTCGAACGTAAACGAAAATGTTCAAACGTAACGCGCTTAACGTTCGGATGTTATTTCGAATGTAAACGAAGGAGCGTTCGAATGCAAGTGGTACGTTCGGAGATTTGTTCGAAAGTTAATCGTTTAATCGTTCGAACGGTTTGGTCATTTGAGTGTGAGTACGTTCAAACATATATGCCTGCATTCGAATGTTACTATCATATAAACTAATTAAAAAGTACATATTAAAACAATAAAGAATAAAAAAATGGACTGGAAGGCTGTTTGGCTGTGAAGAATGTACTATTTGTGCTGTGAAGAACTAAAAGGTTGTAAGAAATTAGTTTCAAATGCCTAACTTGTTAATTTTTTAACGGAACCAGCCCAACTAAACTGACCCCCCCAACAAGAATATATATATAACTGCAATAAAATAGATGAATGGCAATAAAAGATAGGTGTTGAACATGTGAGTTTTTATTTCTATTAGGACTCTCTTTGCTGTGAAGAAAATCTGCACATAAATATACCACTAGTATACAAAACTGCATAACAGCTAACTAATGAGGGTTGGCTCGTAACATCCACATAAGGCACTAGCCATAATTCTAGCATTTACACAGCAATGTGATACATGTATAATGAATAAGAATGATGTTGAAGCATGGATCATGTAGTCTTCTAGCTAAACATTCCACATATTTCCCAAATATAAAGCTTCAGGTTCTTCTCCTAATTATTACAAAAGAGCTCTATCGTTTCAAAATTGCACAGCATAGAAGATCATATGACAAACTTAGCTTATGAGACACATGCACGCATAGAAAGTCAGTAATAAGCTGTGAGTACAGACATCAAGACTGTCAATACATTTGATGTGAGCCAAATGTATATGTTGGTCTCCCAAACTCATGAATCTAATCAATTCAAACTATTTTACGAACCAAAAAACCGACCACACCTTGAAGGGGTAAAATTTCATAACTCAATAATTTTTAGCACATAACATTCTAAATTTAAAGGCCATGAATCTAAATGTAGGAGTTAAAAGAGTTGGATTTAGAAGGGATAAGAACTTAATTAATGAGACGCAAGTATTTGTTTAAATTATGTATATTCATGGCTAAACAAAGACAATGAAAAACTGTGAGGAAGAAACCAGGCTCATGAACCAGAGATACACACACATAGAAGAGGCAGCAATAGGCGAGAGATTTACTAAGGGGGAGAGGGAGAAATAGAGCTTTGAGAAGAGAAATTATCAATAGGCAAAGATTTGAAAGAGAGATGCACCTCTATTGGAGTTGAAAGTAATCAACGCCCTAGTCGTGAGTGGCGGGAATTGGCACCAGTGAGGTTGAACGGGGCGGCAACTATCGGTAGTGAGTGTATGTCGAAGGGCAGTGACGCAAGGAAACCACCGTTGACGCAAGGAAACAACCGTCGGCAGTGAGGTTGCAAGGTGAAGGTGAAATCTCTAGTTGAGGGCTCGGTGAGTACAGATTGCGAAGCAATTAGAAGTGCAATCCGTGGAATAAGCTCTTGTATTAGTTTTAGAAATTAGTAATTCCTAAAACCTTTTAACACGAATGAAATCTCGTCACCAAAGGTCGTTTTTTGCCACGAGTTTTCACTCGACTCACGAAATCTCGTGCTATATGGCAAAACTTATTGCGACGAAAGGGTTTTGTGCCATAATCCCACTATTTCCCACTAGCGGTAGTCATGGAGGAAAAAATCCTAGGAAAACAAAGTATTTCTTGTAGTGTCCAAAGATAAATTTCTGGATTCGTCACTATCCGAGTTAGTGTAGGCATGGGGACCTAAACAAGATTACGATCATGTATTGACTTGTCTTCTCGATACTTTTTGTACTCGAGGTTATAAAATAGACAAGAAATCTCTTAGTAGTTTCAAATGTTTGGTTTGGTCACATTTTTCTACATAATTTTGGCACTTCTTCAACGGCGGCCTTGGTAAAAACTCCAGTCCAATAATTATGCCATCTAGTCCAAAAGCTAATCGCTGGAAGCGACAGCCGAAGGACCTTGGCATATAATTATAATATTTTATTATATTCAAATTATAGGGATAGATATGAAAATAAATAAAAATAGATGACTTGACACAATTTTGATACTCATTGATCAAATCTTAATAAATAAAAAATAGATCAAATTAAATCATATACTCTAATTCTTTTTCTCTATTCGAAACTAAAATATTATATCTTATCAGGAAAAAATAGTAACTAATACTCAATTGACCAGATAAGTAAGATATATAGAAAAGAATGTAAAAATAGATGATATGGCACAATTTTAAATCAAACCGAAATAAGCTGTTTTATGTTATGGATATTACAAAATTTCTTTTCGCATATTTCAACTGTATTACAAAATTTCTTATTTTCGCTTTATAAAATGGAGGAATATAAATCACTTTTTTAATACGTTACACTCAAAAAGAGAAATTGATAATTTATCAAAGAAATCGAATATAAAAGAATAGGTGATGTTTGAATGTAAGATGGATTTATTAATAGTGTAAACTTCTATATAAAAAAACGAATTTGTTATAATATTTGAAAAAGGAAGGAGTATTGGATAGCATTAAGAGCTCTTTAAAAAACTGAAACATATATATGACTTCTACTAAAAAATGATAATAATATTTTTTATTTGATACAGGGTGGGAGTTCAAACCTTATTTTTTCGTTTGAAGATCAGCTTTTATGCCATCTAGTCTAAAGTATCTTGATAGAATAATATTTTATTATATTCTAATTATAGTGATAGATCATATAAAAATAAATAAAAATTGATGACTTGACATAATTTTGGTTAAGGGTGTGCATCCGGACCGGATTTTTTTCCGGTCCGGTTAAAAATCTAGAAATCCGGATGATCCGGGTGGATACAAAATTATTATATCCGTCCGGATCGGTTACGGATCCGGTATTTAACCGGTATTATCCGTAACCGGCCTTAACTATTAAATGATAGACTCTTGAGTTATTTCTCCCCTTCCCCAAAAATTAAAGCCTACACCCGTACATTCCCTTCCCCGAAACAAAAGTAAAGTAAAACAGTGATTACTTTTTCATTTCCTCGGTTCTCTCTCTCTCTCTCCCGACGAAACCCAAGCATCCTTCATCAAATCCATCGCTGTTGGTGACTAGCATGGCAGTCGTCCGTTAACTTTCTTGCCGTCGTCCATTAACTTTCTTCTCTCTACTCGGTAGCTTCCTCTCTCTCTATCTAAATTTGTAGATCTAAGTTTGTGTTTGTAGATCTACTTTTTGGGTTTTTGGGTTTCATTATTTTTAAAATCTTCCAGTAAAAGCATGTTTGTAGATCTACATGCTCGCAACACAATAAATTTTGTAAAACTCTGTACTTGTTTACTTATCAAATTTTTTTTTTTGTGAAACTCTATACTTTTTTGCTTTTGAAAAATAATGTTCAGATGCTTTCTCGGATTGTATATCACTTTCCTCTCTCGTTGGTTGTTTACCACTTTGGCTAGATCTATTTCTGTGTTTTTATGGTACCCGTATTTGTTCAATCTCAAATCTGTCGGCTTATCTATGTTTTTCATCTTTTTTTTTTTTCCCTATAATCTTTTTGAGTTCTAAATGTGAATATGGGTTTTTGTGTTTGTGTTTAAATCTAGATGCAATTTGCCCAGATCAGAGTTTTTTGTTTAAATCTAGATGCAATCTACCCAGAATCCAGATCTGAGTTGTTTTGTTTAAATCCAGATGTAGTTTGCCCAGATCTAGATTTTTGTGTTTGTGTGTGAATAAACTATACATATGTTCTATTAATATATCTGCATGCTGGTAATTATCTGTCAAGTTGCTGATCATAAATTGAGCATCGGTATATTCTTTTCCCATCAACTAATATGTTTGAAGATGTGGTGAAGTGCTTTATCTTTGATAGATTAAAAAGGACAGAATGACCAAGCTTATTGTGCTACTGTTGTTTTCCCAGTTCTCCATCTCAACAACTGGGTCAAGCATTTGTTTCTAAATCTTTTTTTAGTGCTTTATCATTTACTAAATCTGTTTTTAGAATAGTTTTGGCACCATTGACCAATTTAGATGGAGACAATGAAGAAGATGAGCAGCAGCAGCAGCTGACTCTTTGGAAATATTAAGACTCTTTGGAAATATTAAGAGATACAAATATTTCTATCTTTGTTTATATTGGAGGGAGATAGTCATAGCATTGAGTATATTATGATGTATTATTATTTATTTTGTTTGTAAATTGATGTTTTGCATTGTGAATTAAACAACAATGAAATATGCAGTGTAAGTGTATTGTGTGTGTTGATGTTTATTATTATTAGTTTCTTTTATAAAAATTTAAATGGTCAATAAAAAGTTTCAAATGCCTATAAAGATTCATAATATAAAAAATGCCTATAAAAAATAATAAACATAATGGTCTATTTAAAAAGGCCCTTTAAGAAGTGTTAAAATATTTTTTTAAAAAACTCCAGGCTTTTAAACTATATAAAAGATCTTTTTTAAAGGGAAAAAAACCTTTAAGAAAGTGCTAAAAGAAATTGTTTTTAAGAAACCATTTACGAAGTCTTAAAAAAATAAATTAGAAAAAAAAAACCAAAAGAAAAAAAAAGTATTAAACCGGATATCCGATTACAATCCGGATATCCGGGCCCAAATCAGGTATTCGCCCGGGCTTCGTTCGGATAAATCCAGGCGGATATCCACCCTGTTTTAAAAAGCCGGATCTGGATCCGGATGCATAGCCCTAATTTTGGTAATCATTGATCAAATCTTAATAAATGGAAATAGATCAAATTAAATCATATACTCTATTCAAAACTAAAATATTATATCTTCTCAGGAATAAATAATAAATAATACTCAATTCACCTGATAAGTAGGACATATAAAAGCACGTAAAAATAGATTATAGGGCACAAGTTTAATCATCAAACCGAAATAAGTTTTATATGGGCATTACAAAATTTCTTTTAGCATATGTTAATTGTATTTACACACCCACTTGCAAGTAGCATAATTCAAATTAGTACTGTTCATCAGGATTTCGAACAAGAATCCAGATTTCAGGACCGAAACCCGGGTTTCAAAATTGGGGCGGAACCTGAATTTAAACCAGTTTTTAAAAACCCAAAAGTCGGGTTCTAGGTTGCACCCATTTTTTTTTTTAAATCAAAGCCTACATGTTGTGAATATTTTTTTATGAAAAAAATGTTGATGCAGCATTCAAACTCTATTTATTTTATTTTTTAAATCAAAGTCTACGTGTTCCTTGACCACCAATAAGAAGCCACATGAAAAAGAGAGTAAAAAAAAACATAAATAAAATGGATGATTCATTCGACATAATATGCATTTTGTTTAATTTCTATCCATTTAGTTGCTAAAAATAAACAAAAAAAAAAATCAAAACATTCAAAACGAAAAAAAAAAAAAAGGTTTTCCTCGGGTTTTTCTAGCGAGTACTGGCCCGATTTGTTCTGAGCCGGAACCCGGTTATCCAGGTTCCAAACCGGGCCAAGAAAGAACCCAGCCCGGATGAACATGAGGCCTAACTCAAATGAGTTAGATAAAGTTATAATGATACTAAAGTATTTCATCTAATCTTATTAATTTAAACTCTTGGAACAAGTTGTAATTTAATATAGTATCAGAGTAGAAATATCCTAACTTCCCAATTTATTGTATTTCATTCAAAACTTTACATATTGGATCATTTATTAAGAAGAAATAAATGTATATTTTTTGAGGAGTTATTTATGCTATACAAGATCTTTTTACATAGCACACCACTTAGTATGAGATCTATTATATTCATAAAACTGTTAAAATGTTAAGATTTTTTATATAACTTGATGTAATAAACTTTCATATCAATAATAAAAATGAATGAAAATAGATGACTTTACACAATTTTGATAAATCGATCAAATCTGAATAAATGAAAAATAGATAAAATTGTATTATATTCTCTAACATTTTTTTCCCTTTTTGAAATTAGGTTTGCATCCTCAATCTCTAAATTATCGAAACTAAAATAGTATACCTTATAAGGGGAAAGAAAAATAAATAATACTCATTTATAAAAAATAAAAAAGAAAAAAGAAAAAAGCAAGTAAAAACAGATGATATGACACCATCTTAATCATCAAACCTACATAAGTATTATATGTGCGTTACAAATGTTTTATAGCTCAAAGATATAAAATGCATGCCAACATCAATTGCTTAGTGTGCAAAATGTAAACATGGTGAAATGTGTTTTTCCTCTTTATAAAATGGAGGGTTAGTTGCTTTTACCCAAAATCATCTCTCAAAATGCAATTATATATACTCCAAAGACTCCACAAAATATTAACTTATTTGCTCAACACAATTATATATGTTCCTCCACAGGGACACCAAAAAAATACCTTAACATAATAAATGAAAATCTCCATAAAGATTCAAAAAATTTCATGTCTCAAAAATACCCAAAACAACAGAAAATAATAAATCAACTAAATAAAACTCTCAAATAATTATTTGTTCCCTTTGGCACTTATTATTCTATGATCATCAAATCTTGCTAATATTTTCTACTCTTGATTTCCAGTTGAACCATCAAAATCATCTGAAAAATATTGTGGAGATAAGGGGTGAGTTATCAACAACTTAGTAAGCAGAGAATATATACTAGTATGTAAATAGGAGTATTTACACAGGTCATAATGCAGAACATAACATGTTATAAAAAATATTAGAGCTAATGTTTGGAAATATTCTTATTCAAAAATATCATTTGGCAGAGCATAACTAAGCATCATCACCATCATATCAGAGCATCATATCAGAACAAAATTTCATATTTAACTCCCGTGGTAGAGTTCTGCATTTGCAAATAGCCAAGCAGAACATAAACAGATGAGCAGCATGTGAATGTTATGCATATGAGCAGCATGTGCAGTGAATTTTTGTTAGATTTAACGTTGCTGATAGACGGAATGGGGGATTGTGAAGTTTTGAAAGTTCGAGGATCCACTTTGATGCTATTATTAGTTTCGGAGGCACATTGTGAATTGAGTGAATGTTCGAGGGGGCAAAGTGTAATTAACCCATTATCACCTGTGACAAGGCCTTAACTGAATAGAACATACACAGAATCAGAACCAGAACAGAATCATATACAGAATCAGAAAGTCATGTTGAAGGTTTTTTATATGTCACATATTATCAACATAGAGTACTAAAAGAATTCATATCATCTTCACAAAATTAAAAACTGATTCAGAGCACTTTCACTTAATCATGCAAAAGTTTTCATATTTCATACTCGCTCCTTTTTGCACAATTTAGAAACAAAATGTCAAAAATAAGTTCCTATCTACACCAGTCATGACAGAAAATATTTTTTACTTATACAAAGTTTCATGAATAATGCAGAACACATGACTGAGGTTGTTTTGACATTTATTTTTTAAACATATCATGCACATTTTTCATAAAATCAACCTCAATCCTTACTTTTATTCAAAGTCTAATATAGGAACTCCACTTACCTGAACTTCTTAACTTCTTAACTTCTTTGAATTTCCTCACAACAGTGCCAAGGAATATCAATCACCACCTATAGAATAGTCATGTAACTTGAGTAAATTTTCCAATTGAACACTTATTTCGTAGTTGAACTGGAAATACTTAAATAACCTATTTTAATTCCTCAAAACTTAAAATTCTCATAACCCTAAAATACCATCACTTCCCAAATTCATTGATATCTACTTAATTTCTCTAACTATTAAACTCTAAACTATTTCTATAAAAATAAAGAGCATGACTAAAGTTTTTACTCAATTAAAACTAAGCCCGTGTAAAATAAATATCCAGCTTAATATTCTCTTAACATAATTATAACAAAATCTATTAATGTATGGGGCAATAAAAATAGATTTAATCAGTTTCTCTTTAAAGGTTCAAAATAAGATCTCACACTTACTATTTACTTCTGATATTCATATTTTAAAAAAATATTATTACTAAATAATATAATTTAGATCCTTATTTATTTTCTTTATAAGTTCTTCTATTTAAAATAAAGCCCTCACGAAATAACAAAATTAGACACCATATAGAACCTGCGTAAGGATAGGTGTTTTAGGAAATGACCATAAAATGCATGGGCTCTTTTGGAAAGCTGAACTTTACAAAAAAATTTCTAGAATTACAACCATCCTAGAGCAAAACCCTGCGATAAAGACTATACTCACCGAGAGAGAGCAACTTGCGAAGGAGAGGGAGGAGTTTGGTGGATCTGGGGTGACGAGGGCTTCCTCTTGGTTATGGCTTCTGTTGCGTGACGGTGGAGCTGTGAAGTGGGAGAGAGAGCATGGTGAGAGGGAGGATTTACGCACCATGCACGACATGGGAGCTATGGGCTGGGCTGCTGGGGGTCAACCAAGGCAGTGTCCGAAGGTGGAGGCCTATCCTCCGGTGTCTTTAGCTGGCAGTGGCATCTTGGCCTCAGCAGTGGATGAACAACGATGGTGGCTAAGAGTACGGGCATGGGAAAAACCCACTTGCTTGCTTTGTTTTGGGTTTGGTCGAACAAGGGCCTTTGGTGATGGTGAGGCAACATTTCTTTGTTAAATGGCTGAGTATGGGTCAACGGACGTAGGGCTGGTGGCTTGTGGTGGCGTTGCTATGTGTGTGGGTGGCTGCAGTTTATGGAAGGGAGTCAAGGTGGTTGCCGGTTTCACATGGGGCTCGGTAGATGGAGGCTAGGTGGCAGTAGCAGTTGTTATGTGCAGGGACAACACTGCGGAGTCTCTTGCTGGGCAACGCGAAGGATATGATGCTTGGTTCTTCAACATACGTGGGCGAGGAATAAAGGGTAAGTAACTTAAGAAATTTAGGATCATGCACGGCATCCCTATTTGAGGGAATTTCTACGTGCATGAGATGATATACATATATATATATATATAGGTGGTTGAAACCCTAGGAAAGAAAAGTAGGAAGAAACATCCATGGGTTTAAATATGTTGAAGAGAGTATGTTCAAGGAATTTTAACGAGAATGGAACTCTAAAATTGTGAACTTTGTTTGAAATTGGATACGTTAATGGGTTTGGGTTTCAATAATAAACCGGGCCTTAATCTCATGTTCAAAATAAATCAATCGTTCAATAATATCTTCAGGCTTTTAGAAAAAGAAAAGTCTTGGGCCAAGTTCAAATTATTTAGGCACACTTGATCTGTGAATATTAAAATGGCTTTAGTCCAATTATTGAGTCCAATAAAACTCTTATAATCTACCAAAGAATTTTATGGGCCAGTAGCCTTTCCAAAATTTCCTATTAAAACTCAAGTGCACTTTTCATACGTATTAACCCAAAAGAAAAGAAAAATTATAGAACCTAAAATTAGCTTGGGGTTGGTACTCGACCTAGGTGTTGTAGCAAGTGCCCACGTACATGAGATTCCCGTCCCACTAATCAATAAAGCGTACATTTTGGAAAGAGAAAGATTTGTAGTACAAAGAGATATCATAGACTAAGATAACTCAATGTTGTATATAAAAATTGTAAAACATTTTATTTTGTGAAGTAAATATAACATACCACATCTAATCTACATCTAATCATAGTAATTTGTAAACATTACTTTTGTGAGGTTGTTTTATAAATCTAGCACTTCTCTTCTCAAAAATGAAGTATTTATGCTTAACTTCCACTAATATGGTGTTGTTTTGGGCTTACACCTAAAACCTTATTTCTCTTCCCCAGTCCCAGCCCCGAACTTCTTCTCCTATTTTCCTTCCTCCTCCGTAGACACCCCCACGTCTGTGTGTGTGTGTGTGTGCATGTTTCCTTCTTCTCTGCGATCACCACTTGCCATCGTTCCCAACTTCCCGTTGTTCGTCGCAGTTTGTGCAGCATTGCTTTCCACAGTTCCGACCATCAACACTTTGAAGCACTGCTGCATTGCCATGCACCATAAACCACCATCTCACCAAGCATCGCCATGGAACGTCAAATGCCGCTACCTCCCTCTCAATTTTTGACACTGGCAAGTTACACCTCTCTCTCTCTCTCTCTCTCATGTCTAACAGCTCTCAATGTTGAGCTGACTGCAGTGACCAACAAAGGCCATTGGAGCTAGTGTGATCCCTCCATGCCACCCAGCTCCCCCACTAGTCACGATGTCTCACGAAACCGCAGGTAAGTCTCTCAATCCACATCTCCCTATCTCAGTCTCTCTCTCTCTCTCTCTCTCTCTCTCTCCCTCCCTCCTTGCTAACCCCTTCATCACAACCGGTGGAGACCACTGTGCCAAAAGCCCAGCCAGAAGACACCATTCAATTCATGTCATTCCATCATTGAGTCCAGTCGAATACCGCTTGAAGCCTTGTGAGGCGCGTATCCCTATTACCCGTGTATTTGTCGTTAACTACAAGTACGAGGTTTGTTAATTTAACAAACTGTTCTTGGAGGGTGTAGTGGAGTTCAGTGTGTTGTTGGTTTTGTTACTATTGTTGGTTGACTGTCGGTAAGTTGAGGTATTGGAGGTCGGTCGCAAGGGTATCTGATGGCAGACAGAATAGCGATTATTCTGCAAGCTAGTTTCAATAGATAATTCACAGGAAAGAAGACAAGAGAATCGCCCACAAACACAAGGAAGCGGCTTTGATGTTCAACTCAAAATTATCAAAACTCAAGAATGGTTCTGTCAACCCACAAGCAGGGTTGTAATAGCTGAAAATCGACCGTATTAGAATTTTACCAAAAAGAGCAAAATCCCAATAATCATGCCAAAATTAAATACCTAATAAAAGAAACACTGCTAAAAATCTAGCTCAAATTGAGTTCAAAATCACTTCTTAAACAGTAAACAAAATATTACCATAAAAGGGAAAAATAACTAACAATAAGAATTCAGAGGGAAAAATAGTGAAATTTGGTCTCGAAAATGATGTGCACTGAGCATAGCTAATGTCCACGATGTGTGTGCCGAAAATAGCTTTCTGAATTGGGGTCATATGCACGATTCTGATACCCATAGCTAGAGTTATGGCCAAAATACCGAAACGTGCCCAAAACTGTCCCAATCAAGGAAAGATCACAATTTCGTGCCATCTTTGCTCTGATCCACCACCTCAAGATATTCAGTGTAGTCAACGTGCAATTCAACAACTCAACATCATCTGGCTCGGATCCTCCTGCATCAATATCCAAATAGTGGGAGAATAATTTTTTTGGATAAGTTGTTATGGTTGTGTTGAAATGAAACAGAAAATTTGGTCAAACATGTCTCTAGTAGTCGAGAATTTAGGGTGGATGTGTTGGGGCATCGAGATTGTTTGTAATTGGTTAATGGAGTGGATTTTGGCCTTTATTGAGCTATTATTTGAGTTATAGAGTTCTGTCTGGTTGGTAGTGTATTGGCATGAGTTATTAATGTTTGTGATATTTTCTAGATTAGGTCATGATATTGGTTCTATTCGAATTTAAAACTTAGATAGTATACTGCAAAAGTTAGGTAAGTAGTACTCTTATGCCAAACTTTGACAAAAGTTGAGTGAGGTTGATTTTGAGAAAAACTTGCATATTCTATTATGAAAATAGCCTTAGTTGTTTTCTACACTAGTCACTGTATCTGAATTACAAAATATGATATTTTATTGTGACTGGTATAGACATGAGTGATATTTTTTTCTTTGTTTCTCTATTACATAAAATGTGAATGTGATAGATGAAATATTTGATCCGATTATATGATTTTGATCTGCTCAATACTCTATTATGATATGTTTGTGCATATGAAAACCTTAAGGTATAAGATTCTGCTCTGCTCTAATTTCTGGCCCCAACACGGGTTATAATATTGATTTATGTCCCCACTACAGGATATAATAGTGGCCTCTGATTAACAAAACCAACGGTACATTCAACTCCACTACACCTTCCAAAAATAGTCTAATGAACCAAAACCCCCCCAAACTAAACACGATTGAAATGACTAGTGCTTGGGAAAAGAGGATACCTCACCGAACTTGAAGTGGTGTTTCACTAGTCACGACTTTGGAACGACGCAGATTGAAAGGTGTCATGTGGTGGGCTTGTGGCACAACAGCCTCCAATGGTCATGGTGGCACACGAGATTTGTGATCTTCGGGGAGATGTGAGAGAGAGAGAGAGAGAGAGAGAGAGAGAAAGAAATATTACTTGTATGGAAACCAGTGTAAAATGGTGGCCTATGTTATGACCTTTCCACGAGTGTAAAATGGTGACCTTTGTTTTGACCTCGTCATTGTTGTAAAATGGTGGCCTTTGTTTTGAGTACAATCGCTTTGGTGACATAGTGATTTATACTTTGCTTGACTATCCACATATGTACAACCCTACCATGGGAGTTAACATGGCCCCTTTCTTTTATGCTATTTTAGTTATTTGTATGCCTAAGGTCTTTTGTATATATTATTATTATAACGAAATACTTTTGAAAATACCACAATCTTTTTTTAGACATGTCTGTTTCTACATTTTGTAACCGGTTCATGTTTACACACTCGTATAGGTTTGCTACTTACTGAATTAGTGGACTCGCCCATTTATCTCCACCATTTTATTTTTCCTAAGAACTATGTTGGTTCTAACATTCAGAATAGATGACACGTGACCTGATTAGAAGACAAAGGTAAGATAAGTGCCGAGCCCAGTGGCACAAGTGGATTTAGGAGATTTTAGCGAATATGTAGTAGTGTCGAGTTTACTTTCTTTGGAAGGAGTTTTTATGCATTTGATTTCGGAGGATTATTGTATCTAAGTTTTATATTTTGTGGATTTCGGGTTAAAAGGGTTCACCCCTGGGTACAAGCCATAACAGTTGGTATTAGAGCCTAGGTTTTAGATTATGCAACCTTTAAGTATGACTTTTATATTAAATATGAGATTTTAGATTCTACAAACTTTAGTAAGTGATTTTGATAAAAATGAGGTTATTAACTGGGGCTAAGGATGAAAATGACTATGTTGGAGTATAAGTGAGTATGTACAAATTTTGAAGACTAGAAGTCCATTTTTACCAAAGTGTGGTAAGGGTAGCATTAGTAAGCGCCGAAATGGATTAGACTCAGCGGTGATGTATTTATGGGTCCTAGTTTTAGACATTTTGGTGTGTACAAATTATTGACTTCATTAGCCCTTTGGGAGTATGTATAGGTAGCTAGGCAAAGTCCGAGGATAAAATTTTTACGAGGGGAGGAATGAAATAACCCAGCCTATCGACCCCATCCCCAAGATCATTTTGTAAATCAATGCCCAACCCAAGATAATTCTTCTTTGATCTTATTATATGATACTATCTATTAAATATACTATTATGCTTTTGCAATGTATTTGAAAACCCTTAGGCATAAGATTTTATTCTACTTTGGTTACGGCCCTACCAAGGGTTATAATAGTGGCCTCTATTTGGGGCTTATCACGGGTATATAAGGTGGCCTTTGTTCTGACCTTGTCATAGGTGTAAAATGGTGGCCTCTGTTCTAACCTCGCCACGAGTGTAAAATGGTGGCCTTTGTTCTGACCTTGTCATGGGTAAAAAATGGTGGCCTCTTTGCTGACCTCGTGACGGGTGTAAAATTGTGGTCTCTACTCTGAGTGCAATCACTTTGGTGAAAAAGTAGTTTATCGTCTGCTTGGCTATCCACAAAATGCATAACCCTATTATGGGGTAAACATGGCCTTAATTCTGAGTGAAATCACTTTGGCGACACAATGATTTATGTTCTACTTGGCATCTGCAAAAGGCACAACCCTGCTAGGGGGTAAACATGGCTTTTGTTTTGTAAGCTCTCACTGTGGTGACAAAAGTAATTTACGTTCTATTTGGCTATGTATAGATATGCATAACCCTATCACGTGGGTAAACATAACCTTTGTTTTGAGTACACTCACTTTGGTGAAAAAGTTATTTATGTTTTGTTTGGCTATCCATAGATATGCACAACCCTGCGAGGGGTAAACACGGCCTCTCTTTTGAGTGCACTCACTTTAGTGACAAAATAATTTTTGTTTTGCTTGGCTAATCGCAAATATGCACAAACCTGTCAGGGGTAAAGATGGCCTCTATTTATGTTTATGCTGTTTCAATTATGCTTGTGCCCAAGATGTTTTCTATATATTATTATTATTATTATTATTATTATTATCATCATCATCATCATCATTGTTATTACTAAATGCTTACGAAATACCACTACCATTTTTTTAGAACTGTTTGTTTCTGTATTCTATAATTGACTCATGTTTAAATACTAGTATAAGTTCATTGTTTATTGAGTCGATTGACTCACCTGTTTATCTCCACTATTTTTTTTTTCAGAGGATTATGTCAATTGTGACAATTTGAATTGATGGCACATGACATGATTAGAAGAGAAATGTAAGATAAATGTTGAGTGGTATAAGTGAAGAAAAAAGTACTATATGTATCGGGTACGTGACGTGACATATATTGTTATAAAAGAAATGATATTTGCAGTCGTTGGGGAAAACTAGGTGTTGAATTTCTTAGGGTCAAACAGGTGTTGAATTTCAGACTCGATGGGGAAGACTAGGTGCCAGTGAGATTTATTGATAATAGGAGATGTAGAATGCTGAGATAGTAATAGACGATTAACAATTTAAGAATGAGAAGAGGACGAAGGAGAAATGGCTTCGGAGTATGTTAGTAATTTTGGAGAAGTTAATGGTGAGAATGAATTGCAAGTTGGTCTAATATTTTGTGATAATGTCCCCAATACCGTATATGGACTTGGAGTTGCAGAAGGAAAGGTGAAGGATAGGGAGGAGATGGTGGCCGAGCATAAGAAGATTTAGACTTTACTTTTGACTTTGAGGATGACATGATTTTTCCTGTAAGAATTATCGGGAAAAAAAATAAGAAGAGAATTAGATTTTCCTTTAATATGTTCAATATCAAAATAAAAAATACTTAATATACCCTGTCATCTAGCAAATATTTGTTTAGCAGTCAGGTTTTTTACATATTTAGTCAAAACTTCATTGGCTGATTTACAATCTATTTTAAGTAAAAACTTTTGATTCAACAAATCATCTTGAAATTTAGAAATACATAATACAATAGTTAGAATTTCTTTTTTAATAGTACTATAATTCTTTTGGGCAGAATTCCAACATCCTGAATGGAATTGAACAATTTGTTCCGAATCAATTGATAATTTTTGCTTCATAATTCCTTCATAATCAAGATCCGATGCATCTATTTTAACAACTTTAAAAGTATGAGGGGATGGGAGTCCTAAACATGGTAATTTCTTAACGTGAGCCTTAATTTGTTTTATAATATTTGTATGTTTTTCTGTCCATGGAGGTGAATTTTTTTTAATCCTTTAAATAATGGTCTGAGAGATTGATAAAAATCTGCAACATAATTAAAACTTCCCATAAATTTTTGTAATTGTTGCTTATCTTTTATTTCATCTGGAAGTTTATTAGTATATTATTCTACTAATTGGTGTAATAGTTTCCTTTATAGATATCATGTCTAAGGAATCTAAATTTGTTTTGAAATAATTTCATTTTTGGTGATAAAACAACTAATCCATTTTTTTTAATAATTTGAACAAAAGTATTTAAAAGTTTCCAATGCTGTTCAACAAATGAGAAAAATATTAATACATCATCTATATGAACTATTGAAAAATGAGTAAATATTTCATTCATAATATTTTGAAATTTACTATGAGCATTTTTCGACCCAAATGACATAACATTCAATTCATAATATCCAGATGGAACTGTGAATGTTGTTTTATAACAGTCTTTCTTAGCAATTTGGATTTGTCAAAATCCACTCTTTATGTCAAATTTTGAAAATGCTATAGCATTATAAAGTCGACATAATAAATCCTTTTTATTAGGAATTGAGTATCTAATCCATTTTAATATTTTATTTAACGGTTTATAATTGATAACTAGCTTAGGGATTCCTCTTTCTAATTCTGCCTGTTTTGTAACATAAAAGGCAGCACAACTCCATGGTGACTTACTTTTCCTAATTAATCTTTTGTTAATAAATTATCAATTTCTTTTTTACAGAATTATAATAATTCATTATTCATTTGAATTAGTCTAACTTTAGTTGAAATATTCTTTTCAGAAAATTCTTTTTCATAAGGTAATTCAACTATATATTATTTTCTATTCCAAAAAGCATTAGGCAGGTTAGAGCATACCTCTTTTTCAATTATAGTTATAAAATTATCAATTTTTTGAGTTAGTAACAGATCTTTTAATTGTTCTTCAATTCTTTAATATTTTAATTTTTTTTTAAAAAAACTTACATTTTCATGGCCGCTGAGTTGGCTCAGCTGTGGATGAGTTCAATCCATATACCGTTCGAACGATTTTGTATGCATTTGAACGGTAGAAACTGAAACATCGAGCTGTTGATCGGTTCACCATACATACAAACTGAATTTAATTTTAGCATTCGAACATATATGTTTCACATTCAAACGGTGATCTAAAAATTACAACATTTGAACTAGGTATTCAATCGAACGGTATAACAGAAAAGAATTTCTCGTTGTTTTAATTAGTATGTAATTTTGTGAATATTCATGTATAGGGGTGTAAAAAAAAAACCGATGAACCGTAAATCGGACCAGACCAGACCGAACCAGTGAGTTGGGTCCGGTATCGAGTAAATTGCAGCGATTATTTTTGCTAGTAAAAGTCCTATAAATCATTGCCATCGACTTTTCTCAGCGATTTACACCTCATTACATGTTCGCCGGTATTATTCCTCCACTTCTAATCTACCCCAATGGAAGCCAAAAATCGCTGCTAAAAGGTTATCTTTTCCAACGATTTTTTTTCGCCATGAATTCCAAATAAAATACTGCAAATACCAATTCACTTTGTCTATTAAATTGCCGAACAAACATTTTGCTGCGAATTATAGTTGTCGCAAAAAGTTAATAAATCGCCGCTAATGAAGAGATCTATTCCAATAATACACTATGAAAACTTTTTGCGGCGAATAATAATTGTTGTAAATACTATAAAAATTGCTGATAAAAAGTATTTCCAACGATATACAATCGCTGAAATAAGTTTAATATGCAGAAAAAATATTTCTGGCGAATTTTACTCACCGAAAATGATATTTCACAAAATAAAATAAAAAATCCACAAACCCTTACATATAATATATGTATATATAACTGTAAGATATAATTAATATATGAACTAAACCCTAAAGCTAGAAATTTCATGCACTGATCAATGTTGTTAATCAAGTACTATCCAATACAATTTTCAGTCTTACGCAAATCCCAGCATCTCTACCTAGTTAAAAGAAGACAACACAATGTAGCAGCAGGACCCAAATTTTAAACCAACACGACTACTTTTAAACCCTAAAGAAACCCAATTTCACCAATCCAGAACCACAACTCATGCACAAAACAGACCCACAACACAGATGCACAAAAAAGACTCACAACTTAGATGCACAAAAAAATTGTAAAGTCTAAAAGGTAAACAGCTCCATGACTCATATCACCCAATATAGGACAAGAAATTGCCTGATAGTTCTCTCTAAATATTCACAACAAGGTTGCATGTGTATCTCACTCACATAGTCCCACATTAGCATCTTTGTATTTAATACTCAATTGATCTTGTGTAGTACATTGTTGCACTGGTTTATGAGTATCAACGAGACTTTCTGCTAACATTGTTGAGTACCTACATATCCAACACAATAATGTCATTTCACTTTACCTATGGATGCATAACAAGAACTTCTCACAATCCAATACATAACAAAGGATTAAGGTTGTTCATCAAATAAAAACAAAGAGAGAAATAATTATACTTCTCGGTTTGGCCCAAAAGAAACTCAAGTTGCTTATCAAGTGCCTTGAGTTATTTGAAGAAATTAGATAACCATTTGAACAAAGTGGACTCAGAAGAAATTACAAAGGAGTTAAATAAGGTTTTAAGAATAGATAAATATTTTGACAAGTTATTTGAAGAATAAAGATAAACTAACCAGTTTTTCTATTTTCATCCAGAATTTCTTCACGTCCTTTGAGATATTGAGTGCAACTTTTCTTAACCGCTGCTCCTCTCCTGTTAAAATTTTTAGTCATTTTGATATACTCATAATCATGATATCACCGTGTTGTACAAAACGAAATAATTGTGTCTACTACTGGTGATGCAATAAAAGATTCATTAACACAAGGAAGCAAAAACCTAACCTTCATTTTCTTTTCTCCCCTAGTAGCGTGGTCTATGGTGCCCCTACTTGCTCTTAAAGCAACTCTCTTTGCTTGAGCCAATTTCCATTTTCTCTCTGACTCGAAGTCTTGCTAACAACCAATTGAATGAGCAGGGACGCAGTGGAACATATATCTACGAACTCCACTAAGCGGGCACAGCAAAAAACAAGCAGAGCTTTATCATATGAAGTAAATGAGTATAGCCAAAAGGTTTCCTACATCATAGAAGATAAAGTCTTTGAGGAACTTGTTAATTAGCTTTGACAACCAAACCATCTCTTCTAAAACATGATCCCAATAAGTTTTTCACATCTATTGATAAAACTGTTTATAGACAAGGAGCACCCAAGCATATTGATATTGGATAGAAGGTTGTTTATCGTAAAAAACACTTTTAGTGGATAGGTGGTGCATCAACAATAAACAATAGGAGGGAGATAAAAAAAATGCGGGGTTTATAAGGAAATCGAGTAGGTCAACAAAAAAAAAAAAAAAAAAATATAGCAATTATCCCCAAGAAATTCAAGCCCATGCGAAAGCATTAGCAGTGCATACTGTAAAGGCTTCGTATTGAACTATTAATTGAGTTTCCAAGCCAATAAATTACATAACTGGTTTCAGATTTATATCCTATGGGAGATAAAAGAAACTAATAAAACACAAGTGAGGTGCTCAGGAGCAAAAACCAAGCGAAACTAACCCAACAATAAAGGCACAATCATCAACTTGGCATGAAAGAAAAATCTAAGGAAATACAGAACATAATGCACAAAACTTCACAATATAGAATGGAGCATGAACATGACTATAAAAGACTAGGGCCACATTCATTAAATCAAGCCAATCAAAGAATAAAATAGAAGGAAAATAAAACCTACTAGCAAAGATACCCTAAGGTGTATCTGTGAGTCACAACTTATTTCTAAGAAACCATGCAAAAAAAAAAAAAATTATTACTTCTAGAAAAATTTGAAATGAGCACCGGATTGCATTAATGATGCAATACAATGAACTTATAGAAAGTATACAATGTCAGGAGCATTTGCAAGCATTTGAAAGGCACATCACTTGCCAATCACATTTTTTCCCTTTGGACTCTCTTCTAACAGAGAGAGTGCAATAGCACAATCTATATCTTTATTCTGGCTCTTTGCCCACATATCCTGCATATTCCCTACTAAAACATTATACAAGAAGGACCATATCAAAGAAAAGATATTGTAAAACAAAATATAAATTGAGGAAGTACCTTCCTCTCTAACAACAATGGAAACAATAGCACCAATACATACACAGTGTGTAGCAGTTGGAGGAATAGACATGTCTTTTGAACGTTATATGCATGCATGATACATCTTGCAGAGAAATGAATTAAAGCCAAAGAAGAGTTTCAAGAAATCAATCAGTCTTGAATTCATAATTCTATGCATAGACTGCCAAAGAATAAAACAAAAGACACGCATCATTTAACTTCAATTGATCATCAAGGGCGAGGTAGGGAGAGGCTGGGTAGTGGTTTATGGTCACGGACTATGTCAAACCAGACATGACAAAAGGTGATTTCTTAGGAGGATCAGTCAACATTAAAAAGCGATAAGATGCTATTATCATGACTTTTGGCCACCCTGTCACAGTCAATTGGTCACTCAATGATAAAAGGAAACAAAAAAACTCAGCTTTCCCATTAAAATGCAGACAATGTAAAAGAACATAATGTTTGAAAACAAAAAAATAGAAAGCTTGATAACGAAGTTAAGTGATAATATGAACATCGTTAAATTGTAAAAGCTACCAAAAGGCAAACCTCATACCGCCATCACCAAAAGAAAAACAGAGTAATAAATCCTCCATCTTGAAAATATGCATTGCCATCCCTCAGGCCAACATCATCAGCATCAGTTTCCAGCTTTGTTGTATCAACAAGAACATGCAGGTGAAAGCTTGAGTTAACTATGTGCCACCATATATTCTCCATTATGACTTCATGATTCTAAAGTTTTAGTGGCATCTTTTGTGTAAAAATTACTCTGGCCCCATTGATGCAGCATTAACAAAAAAATTATATTCATAAAGTAATTGCTTAAAAGCATCCAAGTAATTTAGTTAGTCTGTTGTTACATTTAGGAAAGTAGGAAGCCAATGTATAGAGCAGGAATAAGAAAGCAAATGTTCAACTGAGTTGAGAAGTAGACAATGTACTCATTGCTTGTATGATTGGTCAATTTTTTCAACATACTTTTTAGTCCCAATTATGTCCACAAGATATTCCAGAAAACCTTCATCATGAGGTCCTTGAGATTTTGGCAATCATCGCAAAATCTGCTCGAGTTCACCCTGGCAACACCTGACAAGAAAATTCCAGAGCACATAGAAATGAGCTTCTTATTCAAACTAAAAACAGTGCATAAGAACTACCAAACTTGGTTAGTATCCACGTGGATTGATTAGTTAACTTGCTGCTTGATTAATTAACTTGCTGCTTGATCAGGTAAATGTTTGTGAAATCCTATTTCCAGCTAAATAACTTTTATAAAAATTTCGTTACCAAAGCTGCTATCATGCACTAGAACGACAACTATCAGAACCACAATTCGATGGCATTGTAGTAGTGTATTTTAAACAACACCAAAATAATTAACAAACCACCCAGAACCACAACTCATATGCACAAAACAAACCCACAACATAGATACACAAAAAAGGACTCACAACTTAGATGCACAAAAAAAGAACCACAACTGTCTTCTACACTAAAATGCCACTGCACTAAAACATCACTGCACTAAAACAGAACCACATAACAGATGAAGTTTGTAGTGCGTGTAGTCGCAAAGGCTAGTAGAATGCACAAAACACAAGCTGAAGACCACTTCTCTTCTTTTATATTTTACTTTATAAGTTTTGCTGATTTGAAATATAAAATAGATGCTAAACACATGTAGAGCATCTGAAGGCATGAACCTTATTGTTAAAAAAATAGAGAAATGCACTAAAAATTCTAGTTAGTATCTATGGGTGGAAGCTCTTCTAATATTCAAATGGGATGAACTAACTTATGTAGTCTTTATCAATATTATTTGACCCTGAATGTGGCACCTTCTCACTGGATGGGAGTTTTAAGTGATCTGCATAATCAATATTTAATATATACTGGTTTTGTTTTCCTTGCCTTTAACTCATTCATTGGACTTAATTCTGCTTTGAGTTTGAGCCCCCACAAGCATTAATGTCGTTATTAATATCTAGTCTCCTATCTCTGATCTATTCGTGTTTGTGAATGTTGGGGAGGGGAGGATCAGGGAAGGCAAACAACCTTGTTACATTTACGCTAAATAATAATATTAAGTCAAGCACATTTTTATGTGAACAAATAAAACAAAAGAAACTATATATATCTCAGAAACAAAAGGCTACATAACATTGCTACATTAGTCCTAAAATAATTGCAAGAGTATTTTCGTACATGCATATATGATCATGCCGCGCCAGTACTTCTCCAACCCTAAGTTTATCCTCCAAAACTAATTTCTTCAATAATAAGGTTAGGATTTCTTCTATAATAAGGTTAGACAAGTACTATTAGCTCATTACAACACATTAACATTTACCATACCTTAATACTGATAAAATTTCCCGTTCTTTTAACATAAAACTATTGTAATTGTCAGTCATCAACAAGAAGTATCACACTAGAGGAAAAAATTAGAGTAAGCAAATCTCAAGCTATAGATCGACTGCATAATGCCATTCTCAATAGTAATAGCATCAAGATATCAATAAGGAACAATATACATATATACATATAACCCAAAATACCTAGAAATTAGTCTACAAACAGAAAGCCCAATTTTTTATACTGCAACAAGCACGGATGAAGGGGGACAGATAGACGTAAATGTTGCAAGATTACCTGTGGTGACGGAAGGTACCCAAGAGTCTCGGTCGACAATCTCCACCTTCAATATTCTCAAAATCATTGAAAAAACCCAAATGCTTCAAATCCCCAATCGCAGGGCACCCAGTTGTATGGGGAGGAGAAGACGACCCTAGCTTCCGCTAGGAAGGCTAACGGCGTGGAGGAATAGATGCTTGGGTGGTGATCGAAAATGCTGGTCAAGCCATGCAGGGATGGGTGGACACTGCAATGGTATGTAGTGTCACGTACCTTCTTACTTCCTTCTTAGAACTCATGAAGTAGATTCACAAGAACTTCCACACAGAGTACACAGAACAATAGAACACTAAAGGGTAATGAGATTACTCACAATGTAGTACACAGAATGAATCACAGTATTACTGAATTGAATGAGAGAGATTTTTGAGCAATCTCCAAGCTCCTTACAATTGCATTTTACGTAGATATTCAATGCCCTCTATTACACGATTCCCCCCTTTTATAGAATACTATAACAGAGCTAACAAACAGACTTGGGAAAAATGTTCCAAATTAATCAGGAAAGCAAAACGATGCCGTCCAGGCTTATTTCATATAAGCTAGAACAACTCAAAACAAAACGTTTCATTAAAACCCTATACCCTTGTAGCGCACCGTTTTATTAATTCCCAACACTCCGTATTGATTAGCTGTTAATACAGTTACTTACTGAACAGCTACTCCTTCAATCCCTCAATGCAGATCGCACAAAACCTTCAACCCATATGCCACATAACATTCTCCCCCTCTCAAAGGACTTGCCCACAAGGCCTTCAATCCATATTCCACATAACATTTATAAAACTGTACCTACCAAATGGGGATAAAGTTGCCTCAATTTCCACAGACATTCCCAAGAAGAATCCTCAGGAGTAGCCCCCACCCAACTCACTAACACTTTAGTCATAACATGGTTACCCCTCTTCTGCATTCTCCTCTCAAGTATCTCCCGTGGCTCAGGTCTATTAATCAGTTGGTGGCAAGGTTGGTAAAGGAATGACATGCTGCCCCACCTTCTTTTTTAAACAAGAAACATGGAAAACGGGGTGAATTTTTGAAAATGGTGGCAAATCAAGTTTATAAGTTACTGACCTCACTTTCTGCAGAACTTGAAATGACCCATAAAACCTTGGAGCTAGTTTCATGTTGTGACGCATAGCCACATTCTTCTACTTCTAAGGCTGAAGTCTTAAGAAGATCCAATCACCAACTTGAAAAGATCTTTCTGTTCTCCCTTCATCAGCAAAAAACTTCATCCTGTGCTGGGCATTTGCCATATTATCTCTCAACAAACTTAACAGTTCATCCCTTGTTCTCAACTGCTGATCCACAACATAATTTGAGGAAATGCCAGGCACATAAGAAATGAGCTTAGGTGGACCATAACCATAAAGAGCCTCGAAAGGAATCATTTGAATGGAAGAATGTAGAGTAGTGTTATAACACCACTCAGCCATAGCCATCCATGAAGACCACACTTTTGGTTGTTGTTTGCAGTAACATCTCAAGTAACCCTCCAAACATTTATTTAATACTTATGTTTGTCCATCAGATTGAGGATGGTATAAAGATGTAAAGTCCAGAGAAACACCTTGCAAGAGAAACAGCTCCTTCCAAAAAGAACTTGTGAAAACAGCATCCCTGTCAGAAACTATGGATCGAGGTAGACCATGCAACTTGAAAACCCCATAAAAAAAATATGAGATACCTTAACAGCTGTGAAAGGATGGGAGAGAGGAAAGAAATGAGCAAATTTAGTCAACATGTCCACTACAGTCAGCACTATAGAAAGGCCATTAGAAAGGGGTAAACCCTCAATGAAATCCATGGATATATCCAGCAATGGAGAGTCAGGAACAGGTAAGGGTTGTAAAAGGCCAGGGTACTTCATATTCTCACTTTTACTAACTTGACAAATTTCACATTCCTTGACTAATTTCTTCACATCTTTCCTTATACCTGGCCACCAAAAAACCCTTCGTGCCTTTTAAAGTGTCTTGTGATAACCCACATGGCCATCTTGTGGGTTTTCATGAATATACTACAATATCTTGGACAAAATAGCTGAAGATGGGACCACCACTAATTTCCCTTTTCTGAGTAGCAACCCTTGTTGAGTAGAAAAATGTTTTAGACCTTGCTGACCCTGCTGCGATTTAGGAACCAAATCAACATAATCAGGACATAAAGAATAACTCTGCTTGAGTTCTTCAATCCACAAGGGAGTGGGAAAAGAGATCATAGCCTGCATCTTGCTCTTTCTCACCTTTCCTTGAAAGGGCATCAACAACCAGATTTTCCTTGCCCTTCTTATAATCCACTGTGAAATCATAACCAATGAGTTTGGAAACCCATTTATGTTGTGCCTCAATACCAATTTTTTGTTCCACCAAAAACTTTAGAGCTTGTTGATCAGTCTTGATTTTAAAGGAATGGCCCAACAGATAGGGTCTCTATCTCTGACCAGCAGACACCAAAGCCAAAAGTTCTTTCTCATAGGTGGATAATAGCAAAGCTTTGCCTTTCAAAGCTTTGCTATAAAAAGCTATGGGCTGAGAATCTTGCATCAAGACTGCCCTAAGACCCATACCAGAAGCATCACACTCAATGGTGAAGACTTTTGTGAAATCAGGCAACCTCAACACAGGAGGATTGCTAACAACTGTTTTTAACAATTCAAATGCAACAACAGCCTTATCATTCCAACAAAAAGAATTTTTCTTCAATAAATCTGTTAAGGGGGCTGCTATAGATCCATAGGCTCTTATAAATTTCCAGTAGTAGTCAGATAATCCTAAAAATCCTCTCAAGGACTTCAAGGTTGTAGGAACAGGCTAATTAACCATTGCTGTAGTCTTTGTTGGATCTGTTTGTACCCTATTCCCAGATATGATGTGGCCCAAATACTCAACCTCTTGCACTCCAAACTTGCACTTAGACATCTTGGCATAAAGAGTATGATGTCTTAATGTACTTAAAACAATCTTCACATGCAATAAATGCTCAGCCATATCCTTACACTATGAGGATATCATAAAAAAAAAAAACCAAGACAAACCTTCTCAAAAAAAGGCTTGACAATGTGGTTCATTAAACCTTGAAATGTGGCATGGGCATTAGTGAGTCCAAATGGCATCCCTAAAAACTCATAATGACCCTTATGAGTTCTAAAGGCTGTTTTTGGAATATCTCCTTTCCTCACACGAATCTGGTGGTACCCAGCTCTTAAATCCAGCTTTGAAAAAAATCTAGCCCCAAAAATTCATCAAGCAATTCATCTATAAGGAATTGGAAATTTATCTTTGATAGTTTCATGGTTTAGGGCCCTATAATCTATGCACATAAGCCAAGTGCCATCAGCTTTCTTAACCAACAATACAGGAGAAGAAAATGGACTTTGGCTAGGTCTGACCTCACCAGATTGCAGCAAGTCATGGACAATTTTCTCAATCTCAGATTTTTGATAATGAGGTTACCTGTATGGTCGAACTGAAATAGGAGAAACACCCTCCTTGAGGTTGATTGGGTGGTCAAAAGCTCTTCTTGGAGGCAACCTGACAGGTTTTGGTAATACATCACTGAACTCTTTGAGTAAGTCAGCCATTGGTCCTTCTACACAAACTTCCTCATGTTGCTACTCAACAGGCATCAACTGTAACAACCAACCTTGTTTATACACAAAATGGGACTTAAATCCTGTCATACCAGACTAAATCTTGTCATACCAGACATCATCTGTATACTGGCACAATTTAAACCTTGTAAGCTCACCATTTGACCACCCCACTCAAATTGCATGGACATATCAACAAAATTCCAAGTAATAGAGCCCAAGGTCTTCAACCATTGAACCCCAAGGACAACATCACATCCTCCCAATGCCAAAACATGGAAAGGCACAGAAAATCTTGAGCCTTGAATCTTAAAGGTCTCCACTCCACAGCCTTGGCTCAAAACGTTTTCACCATTGGCTACGCTCACTTGCAAACTAGGGGCATGGTAAACCATCAATTTAGCATCCTGGACCACTAAAGGATCCACAAAATTATGTGTGCTCCTTGAGTCTACTAGGATTTCAACAGCACAAGAACCTACACACCTATGCAATCTCATAACATTCGCACTAATAAAACCAGAAATAGCATTGATAGACACTTCTAAGGCATCAGCATCAGTAGGAACATGTTCTGTATCTACAATACACATAGGTCCTTCACCATCAAACTGGTGTAAATCCTCAACACTAGCTTGAATAAAGTAAACCTTAGTCTTTTTACAAACATGATTAGGATTCCATTTCTATTCACAATGAAAACACAAACCCTTCATTCTATTCTCATCCATCTGAGAAGCATTCACCCACTTCCAAGGAATAACATTCTTGTTGCCTTCGTCATTGAGATCTTTAAGGCCACTTTGATTAACTGGCCATTTATTAGCAAAATGGCCACTTGGCCTCCAAGGTTTCCTTGAAGACAAACCATACTCTTCTTGTAACTTGGCTAAGCCAAGGGCAGCCCCCTAAGTTCATTGGATTAAACATTTTGACAGGAATTCTAATGCCATCTTTCATTCCACTGATATAACAGCTCATTATGTGTCTATCAAATAAACCTTTCAACCTGTTAGACAATGCCTCGAATTGTGTGGCATACGAACTAACAGAACTAGTCTGTTTTAATCTTGTCAATGCCTCCATTGGATCATCAAATGCTGATGGTCCAAATCTACCTTGCATAGCCACCACCAAGGTCTCCCAGGAATTAAATTGGCCAGAATCCAAGGCATTTTGGTACCATACCAATGCCTCACCTTCCATATGGTGTGATGCCACCGTTAATTTCTGATGAAAAGGTACTTGAAAGCAATCAAAGTATTGATTAGCTTTAAAGATCCATCCCGCAGGATCAAGACCACTAAAACGAGGAAAATCCAACCTAAACCCTTTCTGAAAACCACCTATTTCCTCATGATTCCTAGGGGCCTGATCTTTGTCTCGAGACACCTCCCTATCACTATGAGACATTTCATTCACAGTTTCCACAACAGATCTCAACATATCGGAAAGTTGATCTAACTTTTTTGTTATCCCCGTGATGGAGTGCTGATGATGTTGAAGCTGTAATTGTACCGCTTCATGATGTTTCTGAGATGCATCTTGCTGACCTTTCATTGCACCACGCGTTCCTTCTGCCATCTCAACCTCGGTTGTAAGGATCGCCTACTGCTGATATCAATTGTCACGTACCTTCTTACTTCCTTCTTAGAACTCACGAAGCAGATTCACAAGAACTTCCACACACAGTACATAAAACAATAGAACACTGAAGGTTAATGAGATTATTCACAACGTAGTACATAGAATGAATCACAGTATTACTGAACTAAATGAGAGAGATTTTTGAGCAATCTCCAAGCTCCTTACAATTGCATTTCACTAAGATGTTCAGTGCCCTCTATTACACGATTCCCTCCTTTTATAGAAAACTATAACAGAGCTAACAGACAGACTCGGGAAAAACTTTCCAAATTAATCAAGAAAGCAAAACGACGTCGTCTAGGCTTATTTCCTATAAGCTAGTACAACAACTCAAAATGAAATGTTTCATTAAAACCCAATACCCTTGTAGCGTACCATTTTATTAATTCCCAATGCACCGTATTAACTAAATGTTAATACCGTTACTTATTGAACAGCTACTCCTTCGATCCCTCAATGTAGATCCCACAAAACCTTCAACCCAGATCCCACATAACACGTAGTCGGGAATGGAGAAGAACAAAGGAGTGGAGAAGGAATGGCTAAGCTGATTCGGGGGAAAAAACAAAACATTTCGTAAATTTTGCCACCCCAGACCAAGTAGCGACGATTTTTAGCCCATTGCAAGATTTTTTTTTTTTTTTGTTCGGAGAAAAAGATCACTGTAAATGAGTCCAGTAAGGAGCCACTCCATTTAAATTGCAAGTCGCGGTTAAAAGGACATGACGAATTTCGATTCGTTGCAAAAAGTGACTTGTTGCGGCGATTTTATTTGCAACAGAATAAAAATTGCCGCAATAGGTACTTTTTCTTGTAGTATATGTACTTACAATTTTATTTGTAAAAGGAAGGAAGGTAGGAAGGCAAACAAACAAAATAAATAAATGATTAAAAGAGGTAGAGACGTGGAGATAGGGATCACCTATCATGCGCCAAAGAACACGGGCTGTGCCAGCCAAACCCTATACTTCTCCACAAACCAATCCCCACTCTGCCACCTTGGAGCTTCCCAATCCACTTGTAATGTACCTGCTAGCAAGAACACTACTGTAACCTTAGCAATTGAATGCACAAAATTCACTCAAGAGTAATTCACACCAGTAGACAGAATTGTTCTCAAACGCAAGATCCCATTTGTGAATCTTGACAAGGAATTTTCAAGGAATTCCCAACCTCCAAATTGTATTAAACTCCAATGATCAATCAATGCCTTTTACACAGGAGCTACACTGCTTTTATAAACGCGGAGCATGAAGATGACCCTAAAACGACCACAACTGAAACGTAAAACGCACATTACATCTCTTAAAAGCAAAACTCACCATTTCACTTAAGGCCCAAAACACACAACCCTACAAACAAAACGACACAATACCTATTATTACAATATGCACTGTATCACTTAAGCACCAAACTCCCTTTTTATTCTAAAAGTAGTTATAGTCGTTACTTCATTAATCCCTTTAGTTAAAACTGTTACTTCCTTTCCCTCCTACTTTCATTCAACCTCCCTCCACCAGCAAAGCCTTCACCCTTCTCACGCATTATAACCTTCCCTCCTCTTCGAGGACCAGCCCCCAAGCACCCATGACACCACCATTCCACTACCACGATCTCAGTTCAAGCCCACGAATGCTGGCTGCCGAGACGTCGCATCCCGAACCAGACTTGCAAGTCCACCATGGTTCACAGTCGGCGTAGACCGTGACCATGGTGTGGAAAGCCTCCAAAGCCCAAGCCAGGCTTGTCAACACTAAGTGCCTTAGTTACCACGGCCCAAACTCACGACAATATCTCTAGAGGACGTCATCAATGTAGAGCATCTCGTGTCCCGATTTGGGTTCGGGATATTTTTTCGGCTCTAGCAAGGGTGACCGAGGGTCGGAGTTCCGGTCGATAGGATTGGATGCAGACACGTCAGTCAAATCTAGGTGATTTTTGGAATTAAGAGGTTCTCTTCTCTCCATAGGGAATAAGAGGTGTTTTTATAAGAGGTGTTTGTATATATGGACAGTAGGCCAGTAGGGACTAAGGAGTGAATGGCTTTTTGATTTTTTAGGGAATTGACTGGGATAAAGGTTTAAAAGGGCCGCAGGTGTGGTGAATAGATCATGAGGAATGTTCTGGGCATCTATTTTGGTTTGGGGCCTAAGTGGCAACTTGGAAAGCATATTCTATATTGTATTTTTAGGGACCGACTTGTCAAAGTTATTGAGGAATGGGAAAAAGAATTTATGAAAAAGTGTACATAGAGAGACTAAGCAAAAATAAATCTGTAAATTAAAGTGATTTTATATGATTGATCTACTTTATAATAAAAATAACTTTATAATTTGACGTAACACATCAAGTCGCATGAGTTTGTGAGTTTACTTTTATGTAATCTATTTGTGGCTAAAATATTTTTCATAAATGAAAGGAAAAGAAAACAGGAAAAATGTTCGCTTTTATCATCTAATTTATTTGCTAAGGAAAGAAAATAGAAGAAAATTGTTGGGTTTTTTTGTAAGTTGGGCCGAAACAAACATTATAAGATGATTTTGGGCTTTTTTTTATATGTTGGCCCATTTTTCGTTGGCCTGGACTAGATTGGATTGACTGGACTGATAGATAACAATCTGGTCCGATCTATACGTGTAATTGGTCTGGTCTCAAGGTGAAAAATGAGTGGACCGAAATTTTCGATCCGGTCCAAAAATCCTCCCATGGATTGACTTGACTGGATCAATTACATCCCTAACGAAGAGGAAAGGGATTGATGATGCTCAAGAAGATGGAGAAAAATAAAACATAAAGTAGCACATACATGGGAATATAATATATATATATAATATCTTATCTTATATATAATAAGCGCCAATAAGTATGTCTTGGTTCATTTTTTTCCATTTTTACCCCTGCTATTTTGAATAAATATCGGTATTGTCTGCCACTTATTTAGAAATTTTATTTTCAATTTTTTTCCTCCATTTTCGATTCATTTGTCCGTTCTGTTCTTGAATTCTACTACGTTTTGGTCATTTCCTTGGTTCTGCCAATTTTTTCTCGAATTCTATTCAATTTTTTTTTTCAATTATAGTCCTCCATTTCTAATCATTTTCCTGCTCTGTCCGACTTCCACTACGTTCTGTTTTTTCCTCGCTTCTGGCAATTTTTTTTCCTAGTTAATGAATTTATGATTTTGTCCTTTTTGTCCTTACTTTTGTTCTTCTCGAATTCCTATGTTTTCATTTTATCATATTCTAAATTTTTCTTCTACCGTTTTCCATCACCTTCTCGAGTTCCTTCCCTTTCATCTTATCAAATTTTAAAATTTTTTTTCCTATTTTCCGTAGCCTCCAACTTTTGTTCAGTTCTGACAAATTTTTTGTCCAGTTCTTATCTTTTTTATCACCGCTTGCACCAACTGTTGTCAGATTCGAATTAATTTTTATTTTTCGTTTTCCTCCGCTTGCCTAAGGTCAGTAATTTTCATCTTTTTTACTCTTTTGCCCATGCTTTTGTTATCGTTTTCTCGAATTTCGGTCTTTTGTTTTTTTTCTATGGAAGCAAACTTCATATCAGTGAATGAACCGAAATTACAACTGTGACTTATCAATACATGAAAAATCCAGACTATAAGTCAAACTACGCATCTGCTCTGGGGCATCTCCGCACACATTGTGGCGGACATTGTCTTATCTTCTCAATAACTCTCTCCTAAAAGAGAAAGCACTATGAAAAAATAGAACTGAAGAGCCCCCTCTGTCCTCCCAGGGAGGAGTACGAGAGCTGTTGGGACCGAGAGCTGTGTTTTTCGTTATTAGACTTGAAAAAAACGCCTAAAATACAAACAAAACAAAAAACTGAAAAAAGGCAAAGGGAAGTGAGGGGGAAAGAGCTGAAACTCCCACCCCCTCTAGCCGATTCTGAAGTTTGGGGGAGTTTAGAGAGAAGGGAGAGGGTTTCGAATTTCGATATTTTGTTATCCGTTTTCGATTTTTTTTTCCCACCAATTCCACCACTTGCCGCTTTATATAAATTCAGTCCTCCCGTTGTTTTAACATTCTCAAATTTGGCTCTAAATTTGCCTCTCAGCTCTTGGCTTTCATAGGTATTTTTTTTTATGCTGATTCTTCTGGATCGAATATTTCAGACTATTTATTCAGTTCTTTATTTATATGCAATAGTTAATTATTAGAAATAAATAAAAAAATCCACTATAAACAAAAGACAAAAGATAATATATAGATCTATTAAAAAAGGATATCAAGGGACAACGAAATTTTTTATAAAAAAAAAATAAAGCACAATGAAAAAAAATAAAAGAAAAACAAAATTGTTGAGATTTAGAGAATACCTGTTAAGATCTACGAAGATTTGTTAAGTTCTCTAGGAAAAAAAATAAATCAAGAACTATACGACTAATAACAACAAAAAGAGAAAAAAAGTTCTTTCTTCTTTTCATAGATGTGAATATTCTTGTTTTTTTCCCATGTAGGTGAATGCAAAAATCGCAGTGTTCATCCATACATATTTGAGTTGTAGATCAAATTTACGCAAATGTTCAGAGGCTGAAGTTTGTGAAATCTACCAGTTCATTTGTAAATTTCGAAATCAACTCGGTATGTTTTCATTTTTTTTTCTCAGTTAAATATGAAATTTTCTATGCTTTGATGAAATATAATCAACTTGATATGCTTCCATTTACTTTTGTTCTTAGTTAAATATGAATTTCTCTATGCTTTCATAAAATAGTTCATACACACGCATGTTAAAAAATTTTAGCTTCGATAATTTTAGACCTAATATTTACAATCTAAAATATAATAACGTAAATTCATAACAGAATTGACATACACATGACAAAGATAGAAGAAATTGCAGTTAAAAACAATTACAAGTAGAAATAATAACATAAAAATAGAAATTACAGCTACCAAAAAAAAATTACATCTAAACCGAGTTGCCAAATATTTTGCACTTCCATACTTTCAAACTCAATAATTACATCTAAAAAATATTTTGGTAAATTAATAACAGAATAGACATGCATGACGAAGAAAAGAAAATGGAAAGGAGTAGGTATAAAAGAAATTGTTCAACTGAACAAAATTCATGCAGGTGTAGAAGATCGAAACTTGTAATGCATGTGCAAAATTGGCAATACTGTAAAAATATATGTGCATATATGTGATAAAAACAAAGGCCTATTGGGTTTTTCCTGCAGGTGTTGGCTCTCGGTGGTTGGCTTTTGGAGGAAGGAGGTGCATGCATGCTGCGAATATGAATGGAGTGTGGACATGTGATGGCTGACATTGCTGTTTGTGGAAGCTGGAGGTTGGGGTGAGCAGAAGAGGAGACCGTCCACTTTCACCATGGAAACGTACTGGACCCTTACGCAGAGAGTTTTTACCTTCTGTCTCTCTGACGCTGCGAAGGTGTGGTTGGTTTTAGGTTTACGAAATGGGTCTTCCAATCTAGTTTCATAAGAGGTTCCAATTACGGATAGTTCTGATGAGGGTACGTGTTTGTTCCTTATGGCTATGGATTGAGGCCACGTGTTGAGTGTCAAATCCGGTCATGGAGGTGCTTTGCTCGAATGGAGGTCGTCGGGAGCATTTTGATGCTTTATGGAGGTCTGTTAAATACTGGATTGGTTGGGTTGGTAGTGGATTGAGACTTTCTGACTGGTGGAATAAGCAGGATTTGAATATTCTGCAAGAGCTACAGTTGCCGATTATTCAAGCCTGTCCAAAACAGGTTCATGCAATTTCTTGGCATAAGCCAAATCGGGGATGATTTAAGTTAAATGTGGATGACAGTAGTCTTAATAATCCTGGTGAACATGGTGCAGGAGGTGTGTTACATAATCATGAGGGCATTACTCAGTTTGTGTTTGCTGCATATATTGGCATTGGTTCTAATAATCGCACTGAGTTGATGGCGTTGTTGTTTGGCTTGCGACGTTGTAAGTTATATGGTATTAATAATGTTATTCTTGAGTTGGACTCACTTTTGATTGTTAACTGGCTTAAAGAAGGTCGATGTAATGTTTGGTATTTGGAGGATTTTTGGAAAGAAATCAAATATCTTCTCGCTGGGATGAATGTGCGGTATCAACATGTTTTTCGAAAAGGAAATTCTGCAGCAGATTGGCTTGCGAGACTAGGTAGTAGTGGAAGCTCTAAAGAAATTACTGAAGGAAATATTCCTCATATGCTTAAAGGAATTTTGCAACTGGATCGGTGTGGTTTGCCTACTTTAAGAATTGTTTAGTGTTTTTTTATGTTTATCTGGCAGTTGTTGAGGTTTTTTTGGGTTTGGTTGGTCCTTTTTTGCATGCTGGGTTTTGGTTTTATGTAAACTCCCAGAAGCTGATGATGTAATCACGGTATATTTTCGCTATAAGTGAAGGTCTATTAATAAAATTAGAGAGGGATCACTATTGGATATGTGGTCCTAACTCTTTAATAATTAAAAAAATAATAAAAAAAAAAAAGTGAAAAGAAAAAAACGAAGAAAAAAAGTGTTGTGTGTCAAGGTGAGTAATAGCAGACAAAGACGAGGGGTATTTTGAGAAGATGGATTTGGGTCATATGTCGCACCGTCAGGCTGCCACTCCACTGCAGCGAGAAGTTTCTTCTAGAAACTAGAAAAAAGTGATTCTGTTTAGAAGTTCAAGGATCTCGAGACGTGTAAATGTACGCACGTAGGCCAGTTTGCCGCGTGGCTAAAGGGGGTCGCATGTTCTGCTGTGATCTAGTGTATTGTTTCCTGCATGGAAGTATACTTTAATGATGACTAGAACGTTGAATTGGACAGCAAGTCAAATCAAAGATTTTAAATTTTTTGAACTCGCACATAACATACTAAGATACATGTAAATAAGAATTTTTGCTGGATTTTCTTTCTTGAATATAAATATTTAAGGTAGAGTGTGATGAGATAAAATTTTATAAATAGTAATAAAAAAAGAGAAAGGATTAAATAAAAAATATTATAAAATTAAAATTTTATTACAATATATTTTTTATTTTAAGATTTAAAAAAGTGAATTGTTTTTTATTTTTTGTTTGAAATTTTGAAAAAGTTATAACGATTATTTTGAAAATTTTGTATTTTAATTATGTTTGACAAAAAGATGGGATGAGATGATATGAAAATTTTGGAATGAGATTTATTTCTAAATAGACCGTTATTTGAAAATTTTAAAATGAGATCTATTTCTAAGTAGATCCTTACTTGGAAATAAATAGGGATGAACAGTGTTTTCGTCAATTACTTTTTTTTTTTCTTGTTTTTCTCATCAAATCCGATTCTCTTTGCTCTTTCATTTGCGTTTGGATACTGAGTTTTTTTTTTTCGATAGGTTGGATATTGAGTTGTGATGAAATTAGTTGAGATGAAAGTTAATATTTAAATAAAATAATGCTAGAATATTATTTTTTAATATTGTTCTTGTTTTGAAATTTGAAAAAGTTGAAATGTTTATTGAATTTTGTATGAGAATTTAAGAAAATTATAAGGATTAAATGAGATGAGTTGAGATGAAATAAAATTATCTTTATAGTAATTCTACATACAACTTTGAAGTATGTAAATGCCACGTAATCTTTTGTGGGTCTCATGTTTTATTTACTTTTTTTTAAAATGATTACGCAACGGTTGCATAATTTACGATTGCAAATATCTTTTATCTTATCTTTATAATCCAAACCACCTGCGTTTGTTGTCTTTTTACATTTTTAAGTTTATCCATTTTGTACTTATTTGGTCTCTACTTTCTAGAAACACTTTCATTCCTCTTTTTCGTCTTCTCATCTATACAATTCCTCATTTTTCCGCGCAAACTTCTCGGTAGCTTTCAAATTGATTGTGGTATATACGTTAAATTAATTTAAATGATACCAAATTACAAAACACTGTCAAATATAGGTTTCTATTTTTTAGAAGGTACACGTGCAGTGCACATGCGCCCTTACTAGTATATATATATATATATGTATGTGTGTGTATATATATATATATACATATTCCACGCCATTTGGTTATGGAACCACTTGTGTACGTATTCAATGACTTGCAGTTCTAGGTTATGATTGGATTGACTAGGAGTAGGAGACTTTGAGAGGAATGTTGACAAGCTTGCACCGCTTATATATATAATATTTAGGAGTCCTTCACTACAAGAAAAACGGACTTTTGTGACCAATTTATTGCGACTAAAAGACTATTCACAACCAATTTTAGTTACAAATAGTCATTTCGCTGGAATTAACTGGTCGCAAATAAGCAGTTTTCTTGTAGTGCTTTATTTAACAAAATGGATTGTAGGAATTTTGATTTTAGTCCGTGAGTTTATGATCCAAAGATAATTAAAAGAGAAAGAAATGGTTGAGAGAAAATAAGACAATTTTATGGTACTTCAGTACTACAATGTCTACGTCCACCACGAGGCAAGACTACTCGGGAGAATTGGCGTAGAAGAAGATATAAATACATTCAAATATCAATATATTATCAATGCAATAGATAATTTAATCATATTAATCAAATCAGACCTAACTAGAAGGGATAATAACAAATTTAAGATTTAAAACTATATATGCAAAATTTCTTACTAATAAATTTGGAGCTTATGGGCAATAAAAAGTCCTTAGTTGGCCGAAGTGAACAAGCTAAAAATATGCTAAGGCTGTGCTTGGTATGGTAAGATAGTTTGAGATTGCCCCACTACTATGCATAAACAGTTTATTACTATTTACAAATTATTCACTATTATTTTACTACTATTCATTACTATTTGCATATTATCTGAAATCATCTCAGCATCTAAACGTAAGCTAAAAGATTAAAAGTTTGCAAAAAGTGGATTCAAGATTTCATGTCAGGATCACAACTAGGCCTACACACCGAACCACCTTAACCAAATTTGAGTCTACCCCGACCCACAGGGAAACTTGATAAAAAGCTGCTTGACCTGACTCGACCCTAAAATTCGGGTCAAGTCGAACCCGTTCTTCTTGTCCTCGTTCATTCCGCCATACACATTGGGGATCACAACTTTTATGTTAAAAAAAAAAAAGTAAAGCATACCCAGAACAAGATTAGAGTGATCCCAAAAAACATAGAGACGGATCGAAAATCGGCCACAAAGTAAGTAAAGGAAAAAAAAATGCCCTTTCTTGAAGACAGATCAAAGAGGAGTGAATGAAGCCGTTCCAAACTCCAGGAACCATCATTGTCTGAAAATAAAATAAAGGGGGAAATTTATGAAAAAATAATAATAGTAATAATAATAACATGAGAAAAGGAATGAAACCCATATAGTATAGATCTGTTAGTTTTGATTAATTCAAAAAAAAGAAAAAAAAAAAAAACAGGTCACTCGTAGAGTGGAAGAAAACCCATTAGAATCATCTCCTTGCCCTCAGTTCTGCTCAAATTCGCTTGTTGTTGGGATCTATTTCAAATCCTCTGTAGGAAGCAAGAGCCTTGCGCCACTACCACTCTCTTGCACCCCTTGATGAAGAGTATTATTCCCATACCCACTTTCGAACTCCTCAACAAAAAAATTTAGAGTACTTGGGAGAAACATTTAGAGGTTTCGTGTTTGGAGAGAGGTGTGATTACCGTGGACTGGGGTAGTGTTTTCCTTTGGCTGTGCTCTGTTTTTGAGCAACAAAATAGAGGATTGTAACAGAGATTGAATTTTCAAGAGGAAGGTTGAGAAAAGAACAGGCAAAATTGCTTCTGTGTATTTTTGTATGTATTTTCTTATTCATTACAATAGAGTATATCTTTATATAGCAATGTACAAAAGCGTGGAAATAAGGAAATCAAATCCTAACAAAGAAGGTACAAATATTCTAACAGAATTACAGCTCATTTGCATTTATTCTAGAAGATTATGTGGTCCCTAAGTTCAGCTGAGAAGATGTTGAGGAGTTGTGATCATTCGTGACTTGGGCAGTTGAGTTGTATTGCTTTGGTGGCATATTTTGAGCCGATTTCAACAACCCCCCCCCCCCCCCCCCCGCGTAAGATGGAGAGTGGACAGTGAGAACTCCCATCTTGAGCAGAAGAGAGGGGACAATAATGGAGATGGAAGTGCTTTGGTGAGTAAGTCAGCCAACTGTGATCTTAAAGGAGTATAAGCAGTAGAAATGATCCCTTCTTGAATTTTGTCACCAATCAAATGGCAGTCTAATTCAATATGCTTGGTACGTTCGTGAAAAATGGGAATAGCTGCAATGTGCAAGGCAGATTGTCTGTCACAATATAAAGTAGCAGGCTGGGAGTGCATAACTTTGAGAGCAGCAAGAAGATATTTAAGGCATACAATCTCACATGAGGCAGCTGCCATTGATCGATATTCAACTTCGGCAGAGCTTCGATAAATGGTAGTTTGCTTCTTGGATTTCCAGGAAATGAGAGATTGACCAAGAAATACGCAATAACCAGTGGTGGATCTTCTTGTATCGGGGCAAAAAGCCCAATCCGAATCACAATATGCTGTGAGATGACAAGAAGGGGATGTAGCGAAAAACAGACCTTATGCTGGAGAATTCTTGACATATTCTAGCACCTTATATGCTGCTTGAAGATGGGGAAGACGAAGGGCTGCCATGTATTGGCTAACCAAATGAGTTGAGCAAGTTAAGTTCGGCCTTGTAATGGTCAAGTAAAGGACTCTGGCAATAAGTCTCCTATATAGGCTTGGGTCGTCAAGCAGAGTACCTCCATCTTTTGAGAGCTTGAGATTAGAGTCCATGGGTGTTGTGCTTGGTTTGTAACCAATGAAACCAGAATCATGCAATATATCAAGTCCATATTTACGCTGATAGAGATGAATACCAGTGGAATTTCTCACCACTTCCAGACCTAAGAAATACTTTAGTGTGCCGAGATCTTTAATCTTGAATTTGGTGTGCAAAAAACTCTTGAGGGCTGAAACAGCTTGAGGATCATTAGAGGCCACGAATATGTCATCAACATATACGACTAGTGCAAGGAAAGAATGTCCAGATTGCTTGGTGAAAAGACTATAATCAGCTCTAGATTGAATAAGACCAAAGCTAAGTAAGGATGATGAGAATTTAGCATACCACTGACGAGAAGCCTGTTTAAGGCCATATAGACTTCTTTTCAGCTTGCACACTTTGTCTTTCTCTTTAACCAAGTATCCTAGATGGAGTTTCATGTAAACCCCTTCTTCTAATTCTCCATGTAAGAAGGCATTGTGAACATCAAATTAATGAAGAACCCAGCCTTTAATAGCAGCAATAGCCAAGAGAGTTTTGACAGTCACGAGCTTGGGAATGAGGAAAAAATTTTCATGATAGTCAATTCCTTCTTGTTGTGTGTGTCATTTGGCAACGGGATGTGCCTTGTGTCTTTCAATGGTGCCATCCGCATGGTATTTTATTTTGTAAACCCACTTGGATCCAATAGTCGTTTTCCTTGAGGAAGATCAATAATGTCCCAAGTATTGTTTAATTCAAGAGCAACAATTTCACTGTCCATTGCTTTGCGCCACTCAGAGGATTGCACAGCTTGTTTATATGATGTTGGTTCAGATTGTTTAATGATGGAAGCAGAAAAAATGGCATGTTAGGGTGATAATTTTTCATGTGAAATGACATATGTGAAGTACCTTCTTCTTGGGAGCCGATCAGTGAAGGGGAAGACCCACCAGCTTGTTGACAGTAGTAATCCTGCAGGTAAAAGGGTTGTTTCTTAGGTCTTTCAGATCGTCAAGGAGCTGTTTGGTGTGTTTGGAAAATGTGAGAAGAAGAAGAGGTGGATATAGGTGATTGAGGAAGGGGTTACTAAGGTGGGGAAGTGATATCTAGTGGAGGAATAGAGTCTAAACCGTGAGGGGTAATTTCTGGTTGATGAATTGGTGAAGGAATATCTGTGGATGGATAGAGTCTAAGCCGAGAGGATTGATTTCTGGTTGGTGAGTTGAGGAGGTAATATCTGTTGGAGGTGTAGTGTTGAGGCCGAGAGTGATGAGGGGATTGTGAATGGAAATGTCAGTCTTGTATGCGAAAACTTGTTCATAGAAAATAACATCACAAGAGTTAAAAACAGATTTGGTTTGTAAAGCCAATAATTTATAACCTTTTACTCCAAACGAGTAACCAAGAAGGATGCATTTTCTGGCACGGGGGTCAAACTTGCGGCGATGAGTTGTCAAAGTGGAGGCATAGCACAGGCAACCAAAGACTTTTAGGTGGCTATATGATGGTTTTACTTTGAATAAAAGTTGGTATGGTGTTTGATTTTGGAGATTGGGAGAAGGGGTCCGATTAATTAGATAAGTGGCAGTCATAACACAATCGTTCCAATATGGAATGGGAATTCCAGATTGAAAATGTAATGCTCAAGCAATGTTCAAGATGTGTTGGTGTTTGCGTTCTACAATCCCCTTTCGTTGGGGACTTTCAACGCAACTTTTCTGATGGATTATACCTTTTTCCATATAGAAATTTGTCATGGCAAATTCCACACCATTGTCTGACCGAATGTTTTGGACTTTTTTTTGAAACCGTGTCTCTACGAGAGAGCAAAAAGATTGCAGGAATGATCGTGTTTGTGATTTGTTTTTCATTAAATAAAGCCATGTTGATCTTGTGAAGTCATCAACGATTGTAAGAAAGTATTTGGATCCATCATACCCCATATGAGAACAAGGTCCCCATATGTCACAATGGATTATATCAAAGGTTGTTGTGCTCATGTTTGACTAATTGGAAATGCTAAACGGTGCTGCTTTGATAAATGACAAGCATCGCATGGAGAAATTTCATTCATGGATTGTTGTTTTGATAAGTCTTTTTCTAATAATAAAAGGCAGGAATCAGAGGGATGTCCCATTCTACAATGCCATAAAATGTGTTCAGAATGAGGGCTAGAAGCTAAATTAAAATGGAAAGGTAAGTCAGAGGAGGTGGTAGCAAGGGCTTGAGCAGGTACTGCTGTCAACTGTAAATGGTATAAGCCATTGTGAGCCTCACCCTTCCCAATTGTGCTCCAAGAGGAAAGGTCTTGCACAAAACACTCATTGGTGAAAAATATGAAACAACACTTCATGTCCTGAGTTAACTTTCTAGCTGAAAGAAGATTAAAAGTAAATGAAGGGATGCAGAGAACATTTTTCAGAATAATGGTAGGGGTGAGCTGAACCATGCCCCGATGAGTGACATGTGCTTGGTTACCATTTAGTAATTTAACATAGAAAGAAATTTTGGTTGGTTTTGAGGTGTAAAGGGAGGTGCAACAGATCATGTGATCTGTTGCACCTGTGTATATAATCCATGGAATTTGTGAAGACAGAGAAGATGGATTAAAAGCCAAGAGACATAAGGGAATACCAGATATGGCTAAAGATGATGGATCAGTAGATACTTGATTAGTGGAAGGTGTTGGGATTTGAGATTGTAGAAAAGCAAGTAGATTGTGATATTGCTCTTGAGTTAAAACATGCTTTGGACCATTAGTGATTTGCTCTTGGTCAGAGATACTAATTTGGTTAGCAAATGAATCCGTGAGCTTGGTCCGATTGTGAAGCTTGTGGCCTGGTGGGTAGCCATGTAGCTTGTAGCACCTGTCAACAGTGTGTCCAGCAAGATTACAGTGAGTCCAAATAGGTTTTTCCAAATTAGGATTGGCTTTAAAACATTTTTCCAAAAAATGGCCTGAAATTTTGCAATGAGTGCAAAAAGGTCTGTCTCTTTTTGGAAAACTAGATTGTTTTGTGGGGTCTTTGTTGTAGGTAAAATGGTTTCTGGTTTCAAAGGCAAGTGAATTAGAGAGGATGGGAGGATTGGAAAGTTGTTTACGCTTTTCTTCTTGCTAGACAAGGGCATATACTTCACTTAAACTTGGTGGTGGTTTAAGTAAAATAATTTCGGCCTTGATGTTAGTGAAAGAATCATGAAGTCCCAAGAGAAACTTCATCATCCAGTCACATTGCTACTGGGCAATGACAGTTTTCATAGCACCACATGTGCATGTTGGTATGGTTTCAAAATTCACGAGCTCATCAAGCAAGCTCTTCAATTTTCAAAAATAGAGGCTAACTGAGTCGTCTCCTTGAGAGAGAGCATTGATAGATTGTTTCAACTCATAGAGCCAAGGACCATTGTTTTGTGCAAAACGTTGTTCTAACTCAAGCCAAAGATCGAGAGCAGTTTCAAAATACACAACACTGTTCTTGATTTCCAAGGACATAGCATTTTGTATCCAAGTTACAACCATGTCATTGCATTGAAGCCATGGTTCTAACGAGTTATTAGAATCAAATGGTTGAGAGAGTGTTCCATTGATGAACCCTAGTTTCTTCTTGATACGCAGAGAGTTGCGAATGGTACAAGCCCAAGAGTGATAATTATCGACAGTCAAAAGATGACTTGTGAGTAGTGTGCCAGGGCCATCGTTGGGATTGAGAAAATAGGGGTTAGAAGGGTCCTTGGGGTTCAGGTTAATGGTTGCCATTTAACTAGCTTTCTGATACCATAACAAAGATTGAATTTTCAAGAGGAAGGTTGAGAAAAGAGCAGGCAAAATTGCTTCTGTGTATTTCTGTATGTATTTTCTTATTCATTACAGCAGAGTATATCTTTATATAGCAATGTACAAAAGCATGGAAATAAGGAAATCAAATCCTAACAAGGAAGGTACAAATATTCTAACAGAATTTCAACTCATTTGCATTTATTCTAGAAGATTTTGTGGTCCCTAATTTCAGCCGAGAAGATGTTGAGGAGCTGTGATCATCCGTGACCTGGGCAGCTGAGTTGTATTGCTTTGGTGGCATATTTGGAGCAGATTCCAATAGATTGTTCATCCTACAGGTGGCTATTGGAAAACGGCAGCCGATATATGGTGTATTAAACCCATGACCTGATCAACCTGACTTTAGTCGGGTCGGCCACATTGGGCCTTTCGGATTGATCGGGTCTGGGCCTTTCGGATTGATTGGCCCGAATCACAATGTAACAAAAATGTATTCAAACCATGCTAACAAAATATAAATGAACATCAATGAAGATTTAGGTTGGATTTGGATAGTAAGGTGATCTCAGATATTTTATAAATAGTAGTGAAAAAGTAATGATAGAATATTGAATAGTAGTAAATAGTAATAAAAAGTATGTAAAAAGTAATAATAAAATAATGAATAGTAAATACTCCACTGCCCAAATTATCCCTTAGTGAGAGCCTAGAGAGATGAAGCCGCTTCATGGTTAGTCTTTCCTTGCCCCAGGCTTAAGCCTGAATCGAGCCATATCATAAATTTTTCAAGAGAAGGATCAATTTTTATACAAGTTATTGCTACAAATTAAAAATTAGAAACTAATAATAATAGAAAAATTTTACTCATCATCTCCACACTAAACATAATTTTTTAAATTTTAAATTTTTTTTCCCTTACTAAATGTGTGGTGTATGGATGATGAGTAGAAAAACTCAATTAGTTTAAGAAGATTAATAAAACCAATTCAAAAATAAAAAATAAAAAATAAAAATAAATGCAGTGTGTGGTGTGTGGGATGATAAGTAGTAAAGCCATAATAATATATTTGCAACTCGAATGGATCACTTTATTCAGACATTAACTTCAATTTGAACAGCCACTAAAATTGTCATGTCATCAAAATAAGAAAAAAGAGAACAAGAAATGTTTCGTATTTTCTATGGTCTCCCGGCCTTGACCTTATATATTTAGATGCATGTGTTGAGCAATTTGCTAAACTTATTAATTTATTCTACAAGGGCATTTTCTTTTTCTTTATTAACACGTAAACGTAATCCTATCAATTATTCCTTGTGATCGATAGCCACTGATGCAAAAGTCAATGCAGCTAATTATAAGGGCACATGATCCACCATTAAAGACACTACAAAAATCTTTGAGCACAATTCCAGTACGTAGCCATCTTCGTCCTTGTACACGACATCAATGACACGTGCAAGGTTGAGAACTCACATGAGAATTGGCATGGGGACTTCGGTTGGGTAGAGGCATTCTTTGTTTATATCCTTCCATGCATCTGTCACCTATTTCCTCAATTCATGGACCGCTTCTTCCTCTGTAACACCGTGTTGTGTCATGTAACACTCAGCAGCCGAAGCAACATGCACTCTTTTGCTCAAACTGCAAGTATTATTATTGAAGAATCGTTTATATTTGTTAGTATATAAATTAATAGGGCAATTTTATGGGTCCCCTCTCTCTGTGGGATGGTTTTCTCTCTATAGTTCTTCAGAACTTAGAGATTTTCTTTCTTAGGCTCTAGTCTGAAGGGATAGTAGTTTGCTTTTTTGTGGCATCTTAGTCATGGCGGAGGAACTATCTAGCCTCTTTGAGGGTCTCAGCCTTACTGAGGAGGAGAAACAAGAAGTCCTCATCCCGAAGGAGGAAGTCTTACTATCCATTAAGAAAAGCAAGAAATGTTTGATTGTTCTTGTAGTTGCAGAGAAGGAGGTTAATAAGGGTGCATTTCGTGCTACTATGAGTAAGGTCTGGAAAGTGTAGGGCCAAGTTATATTCAAGGAACTTGGCTTAAATAAATTTTTATTAGAGTTTCAAAGTGTTCCCGAGAAGGCCAGGGTCCTCTTGGGGCATCCCTGGTCCTTTGAGAGGTTTCTAGTGTGCATACAGGAGTGCGAAGGCTGCATGGCTCCCAAATAAATTTTCTTCACAAAGTCACCCTTCTGGCTACAGCTCCATGACTTCCCTTTCGCTGGCATGAACAAGACTATAGGAGAGAGGTTGGGTGCAACCATGGGCACTATGCTATCAATGGATGTCGATGCTAATGGAATGGCTTGGGGAAGTTTCCTAAGAGTGAAAGTCATAATTGACATCTCAAAACCTCTAGCTAGAGGACGATTCCTTGACATGGGGGATCAACATTTCTAGATTCTATTTAAGTATGAGAGGTTGCCAATGTTCTGCTTCTAGTGTGGGGTCATCAAGCACGCTGGCTCAACATGTCCAAGACCTCATTTGGGTGGTAAATAACGAGAAGGAACACCTACTCAGTATGGCTCATGGCTTAGGGCTAGCTCTTAGTCGAAAAACTCCCAGACGTTCAGAAAAGGAGGGAACATTTTGAAGTTTCAGAGGATTGGCACCAAAACAAGTAGGAGGCCAACAAGTACGATGATGTTGGGATGGAAATGTTGAGAAGGGGACCCCTGCTGCTGCTTCTGAGCAAGTTGATATCGGGAGCTCTAACAATTATCAGGTGAGGGGGCCTATAAATGGAAAGGGAAACATACTTGGTTCCAAGGTCAATCAGTCGTACCATTTCAAGCAAGCTCTGATAGCCTTGAGACCTCCCCTCACTTGATTGATATGCATACTGAGGACCTTTTTGCCTCTAGGGTGGCCTCACCTAACAACATCCCTTTCTTGTCTCCAGTAACTATCCTTGCAAAATGTCCTATCCAAGATGACAAATAGGTCAGTTCTCCTTCCTTTAACTCTCCCATCAAACCTGTCAAGGTTGACAATAAGAAGAGTGGGCCTAGCTGGAAGAGAAGGGCTAATGGGCTTCAAATTAAGGCCCATCTTGCTTCCCCTAACTTACGCATGAGGGATGTTGATAAATTGAAACAGACGAGGAGGCTTGGAGAAGGGTTACATAGGCCCATTTTAACTAGGAAGAGAGCCAAGCAAGCTAGAATGGAAGAGGTTGTGCATCAGCCCTGCTAGTCACCATGAAACACTTAGCATGGAACTGTCGAAGGCTTGGAAACCCTCGGTCAGTTTGTGAACTTCACTTAATGGTGAAGGATAAGAGCCCGAATGTAATTTTCCTAATTGAAACTAAGTGTAAAAGAGAGACAATTGAAGCCTTCAGAAACAAACTGAACTATGAACACAGCTTTGTCATTAACTGTCTTGGAAGGAGTGGGGGTCTTGCCTTCCTTTGGAAGAAGAAGGTGGATGCTGTTTTGGACTCTTACTCACAAAGTCACATTTCTCTGTCCATACTCTCCGCTGCAATGGACGAGAGATGAATTGTCATAGGTTTCTATGGTCAACCAATGGCTGCAAGGAGAAAGGAAAGTTGGGATCTACTTAGTCTCCTTAAGCCTAATAGCCAAGTTCCCTAGATACGCATGGGGGACTTCAATGAAATGCTCACTCAAGATGAACAATTTGGTGCCTGTACTAGACCATTTAAACAAATGGAGGATTTCGGAATAGCATTATTGGACTGTGAACTAATGGACCTTGGTTTCATAGTGTCTAAATTCACTTGGTGTGATAAGAGGGAGTGTGTTGATTTCACAAAAGTAAGACTGGATAGGGTTCTTGTAATTTGAGAACAACCAGGTTCCTGTCCTACCTGTCCAATGCTCAGATCATAACCCATTTGCATTTCCTACTCGAATTATGATCCTAATCCTGCTCCTAAACAGAAAGTGTTCAGGTATAAAGCTGCCTAGGGGAGGAAAGAGGGTTGTGATGAGATAATTAATTTTGCTTGGCTGCAAGGTCTCTTCACGATTCTAAGGTTGATGTCACAAGAGAAGGTTTGAATATTTGCAGAGACAAACTAAAGGTATGGAGCAGGGATGCCTATCGAGACCGAAGAAGGCTCATCTCACAAAAAAGAGAAAGACTAAAGATCCTTGCAAGACTCCAACACTGGTCAATTCAGTGACCAAATTAGACTACTACAAAAAGAAGTGGATGATTACCTTGAGGAAGAAGAGATGAAATGGCATCAAAGGGCCAAACAAAGATGGCTCAAGGAGGGTGATAGGAATACCAAGTGTGTAACACCCAGACCCAATCAAGCCCGATTTTTTTATATATATTTTTGGGCTAGTTAAATTATTTTTAGAAACTGAGTCGTAATCGATGATTCAAGAAAGGGACCAAGACCCAAGCCCACACCCGTTTCTTTTAAACCATTAAAACCAACTATGAGTTTATGATATTTTCGCCAGTATCATCCGCCACGCACGATTGCACCCTCATGCACTTACGCTCTATTTCTCCTCAGCTTTACAGTTTTGTTTTGTTTTTTTGTTTCAAGCACCTATATATTCACACGGTAACTTCACGCACGTCTCCACTCTATTTTCACTGCAACCGTCCCTTTATAATATAGAACTCGTGCACGTTAGACATAAATGATCTTCAACCTATAGCTAGGGTTGTCGCAGCCTTCTCCTAGCCTACTGCTCCTCTACAGCCATGGCTCCTCCACATCCAATGTTGCACACCATCACAGAAGGGTAGATCACAGCCTTGCCCAGCCCCACGAAAGAACTACGACCACCATGTTGTCTCTGTTTTCTCCCCTCCATCTCGCTTAGCCTTTCCGCACCCATGCCCATCTTCACCATGGAAACTACCGCCGCACCACCTTCAAGTAGTCACTGCCACTCCAAGTACGAAAATTTTCAAGTCACCGTAAAGTGAGAGGACCCTTGCTGCCAGCCATTGCTTCGAATAAGAACTCCTTGCCAAGATCCTCCATGAAACCTCTTGCACTGTAGCCCACTGCTCAGGCACCGCAGCACTTCCCTGCACCACCACCATGATAACCCACTCCTCAGCCATCGCAGCCACCTGTTAAGAGAGCCACAAGGTCATCCTCAAGCCAACGGATAACCCAGCCGTTGTCCTCTGTTCCTCCTCCCTGAAACAGAGCAATGACAGCCTTGTCCCGACCAACTCATTTCTTTTCCACCAGCCACGGTAAGGAAATTTAGTGTCGTCGATTAGAAGAGCAACAGAATCCACCAGTCATCATTTTGCTATCAGCCTCGAGCCGCCTTAGTTCCGCCTTGTCCCTCACGGTGAACCATCGCCGAACGTTCCACTGCTTCTCTATCTCTTTCTCCCACTGTGTTCACTCTTTCTCATCTCTCTCTCTCTCTCTCTCTCTCTCTCTCATCCAGTGCATAGCCACCGAGTTCACCACCTCCCATCGCACCCTGCGCCGTCGCACGTTACCTTCTCGGTGAGTCCCTGCCGCCGCTGCACTTCTTGTATTCATATGTTTGTTTATGATTATCGCTAGTTTTTGTTCATAAGGTGTATTTATATATATTTATATATATATATATATATGATATATATGGAAAGTTTTAACCTAATGGTTGGGTACTTACCAGTTTAACCTTAGTGAATTTCCAGATATATGTTTTCGAAGGTTCTTTTTGAATTTATGATTAAATGGGTTTTTTTATTTTAAGTCTCATAAAATATTATTTTTGTGTAGATAGTATATTAATAATATTGTTAACTAAAACAAGTAAATCTATTTTAAGAGTGGAGTTCTTCATAACGTATTTTATAAGATTTTTTAAAGTAATCAGAGTATTCTATTAATTTATAATATTTTGTTGGTATTTTAGATATTTTAAATATTACTTTTTATTGAGTTCCGCAATTATCATAATACTTGTTTGATTAAATTCTTCTTCGGTACGAATTCGATTAAGAGGATATTGATGGTTTTGGAAATTGATGCTATTTTGAGGTTATGAGAATTTTTAAGTTTTGAGGAATTAAAATAGGTCATTTTAGAAGCTTAGGCTTAAACATTGAAATATGTGATTGACTAGAAATTTATGGGAATTACATGATTATCTTATAGGTGAAGATTAATATTTGTTCGGCACTTTTGAGGAAATTTTTGAAAAACTAAGAAGTCCAGGTAAGCGGGATTCCTATGCTAGGCCTTAAACGAGTTATTAATACTGAGGTTGACTTTCTGAAAACATTTTATAATTTGTGATGAAATGAGAACTTGGGAAAAATCAACCTCGGTCGCTTATTTGCACTACTCATGAAATCTGTATGAAAAATATAAAATATTTTTTGACATGCATTGTATAGACATGAGCTAAATTTTGTCATGTTGTCTCTGAAATTTGAGAAAGAGCGATATTGAGAATCTGAAAAATTGTGCATTGATTTAGAAAGATGCTCTGACTTTTGTTTTCAGTATGTGAAAATGATCTGATTATGTTTTGGTACTCTGTTTTATTTTGATATGGCATCTGAAAACCTTTTGCATGGTGTACTGATTTTGTATCTGACTCTGTCTCTGCTCTGCTCTATTATGCTCTGCTCTGTTTGGGTTGGTACCTACTTCTCTGTCTCTGAGTGCACTCACTTTGGAAACGAAGTGGTTTTATTGTGGTCTTTCCTGTGTGCACACTCGGGGCTCCGAGAAGAATAAAAGAAAGATTCACCTCTGTCTCTGTCTGGTTTGGCCACCGGGGTTAGCACAACCCTACCACGGGGGTGAAACACAGTCTCTGCTCTGTGTGATGCTCTGTTTTGATGTGATGATGATACTCAGTTTATGTTATGCCAAAGTATTACGGGTTTTACTTGTCTTAAAACCATCTCTCTGTTACATTTAGAAAGTATGTTTTTGTTCTTCAAGATAACCTTGTAAAATATTTTGTTCTGCATATTGCACTTTGTAAATGCTCATATTTGCACGCTAGCATATGTCTCTTGCTTACTGAGTTGTTGATAACTCACCCCTATCTTCATAATATTTTCAGATGATGTGGATAGTCCAACTGAGGACCGGGTTTAGTTTGGTGAGCATGATTAAGCCGAGGAGGGGTTGTTAAGAGAAGGAATTCTGATGTCCTTTAGATTTAATGTCTCTTAGATTTAATTTTATCTTGGATTAGTAAGACACGTTAAGTTATCAGTTTGGTTTGTTATGACTACTAGGAGATTGTGGACTCCTTGGTTTATTTTTTTGTTCTGTTGCAATATTGGTTTTATGGAGTTCTCAAGGTGTTTATTTAGAAGACTTGAGTTTGAGTTTTGATAATAAAGTTTTGTTGGAGATTTATTTTAGTTGTGTCGGGAAATGTGTTTACAAGTCACAGGTAGTAATTCTCCAAGCCACCCGGGTTTGCGGCGTTACAAAGTGTTTCCACAAGTGTGCAAATCAAAGAAGACAGGTCAACTCCATAAAAAGCATTATCAGTGAGGATGGCTCTCCAACTTCTAATTAAGAGAAGATTGCCCAGACTTTCCAAGCCTTCTACCAGGACCTATATTCTACCTTTAACTCGTTGCGTATTCCTGATGTCCTTAACTCTTTTCAACCTTCAATCACTAAAAAGATGAACCTCTCATTAACAAGAGCCTATTCTAAAGAGGAGGTTGAAAGAGCTATTCTAGAGATGAACCCTCTAGGTTCCCCTGGTCTAGATGGGTTCCCAGATGTGTTTTACCACCATCATTGGGCCACAATTGGAAAGGAGGTGGTTGTTGCAGTAATTGAGATTCTCAACACAAAGGTGGGATTCAAGGACATAAACCAGGCCTTCATCTCACATATACAAAAGAAGAAATCCCCCCAATCAGTCACAGACTACAGACCCATTAGTCTATGCAATCGTCTAAAGTCTATCTTGCCAAATCTTATCTCTCCCACTCAAAGTGCCTTTGTTCCATGAAGGTTGATTTCAGACAATGTTGTAGTGGCTGATGATTTCTTGCATTGTATGCAAAATAGACTTAAAGGAAGGCATAATGGTTACATGGCACTTAAACTCGATATGAGCAAAGCCTATGATCGAGTGGAATGGGGGTTCTCGTAGGCAGTTATGATCAGAATGGGCTTTGACAACAAGTGGGTTGATGTGGTGATGCAGTGTGTTAGCACTGTTAGCTATTCCATCTTAGTGAATAACATTCCTCAAAAGACTTTCAAACCTACTAGGGGCATCTGTCACAACCCCATCCTAGGAAGGACGGGATCTTGACTTACATGCCTTTTCTTTCTTTTCTTTCTTTTTTCATCATTTTTTTTTCTAATAATATGCGATCGGCATGGACATGACACTCGTGCATTCTAAATTTTTCATTTAATAAAAGAGAACACCTAATGGACATTCTATTTGAACATTCATCCATAAGGGACTATCAGAGTCCATCCCAAAATGTACATAACATAACCTATCATTCGTAACATAACTGTCTTTGTTAAGGAAAGTCCTGAGCGTCTACCTTTCTCTCTGCGGTAATGCCTTGCTCCCCAGCCTTTTTATCATTACCTGGACGTTTAAAACAATTAACACAAAATGAGTCGAATACTCAGTAAGTAGTACACCATGCAGTGAACATACTAGGTATCTATTCTTTTCTTTTGAAACATGCATACATAAACATTTTCGCTAATTCTTGACAATGCTTTCATGCATAACAGTTTAAGGAATAAGCCATACTTTCATGCATAAACATTTCTTAGCTTTCATGCATAAACATTTCTTAGAAATAACTTTACTTTACATTTCACTTTCTTTGGCCGGTACACACTATTACGCCCCGTTTGTTGGGGTTAGCAGTCTTCCTTTGGACTAGGATTCCACCTGTGGCCATAGGTTGGGAATCCATTTTCAGTCAAGGGGCAGCACTGGGTGCACTGCCAATACTATTTACCCGGCATTGCAATCTGCCCATTCATTTGGTACCCTTTTCATTCATATGGCCGTTGCGTAGTTTCATACATTAAAGCATTCATTCATTCAGTCCTTTCTTTCTTCCATTCATGTTAGTCCTTTCAGTCCATTTCATCATTTAACAGTTCATTCGTGGAAAACGTAATTTAAAAACATGAACTTAACATCATCTTTTCATTTAATAGTGCATTCATGAAGAAACATCATTTTCAAAGCATGAGCTTAAACATCATTATTCATGGCATCCATAAAGCATAAGTTCATAGGGACAATTTAACATCAGTTCATAGGGACATCTTAAAATGCTTTTCTTCGCATTATTTAAAACATGAGTTCATATGGGCATTTTAAAACGTTTTCTTCACGTCATTTAGAGCATCTCATAAAGCATAAGGCATGAGACGTTCATCTCCTTCCCTTTTTGCAATCAAAACATTTTCATCATCTTTCTTACTCTAATGCACATGCATTTTTATGGAAATGATACATTTTCATGCTATACCACATATAGGACTAATCAATAAGTTTATTGAGAGCATGTAAGGAAATCTCATGACTTAGAACTTACGTGCATGCATTACCGTATACACATACACACAATTATAATCGATAGGGTGCTTAATAGGGGCTATCAAGGAAGGGCTTGTACATACTATATTCATTTACTCTTTTCTTTAGAAGAACATTTACAATAAGAGAGAGACATTCTTTCATAAAGAGAACTTGGTGTAAGAAGCATGGTCATAGCTACTTACCTCTACGCTCCTCGATACTTCCATCATCAATATAGGTCCTATTCCAATAAATACTAAGCATGTTAATACTCATACAATATTCTTTAGCCCTCTCTTTAAAAAGAGAAAGCCACGATATTACAATCTAACGTCCATTCTATGCCTAACATTAACCCAAATGACTACTCCTCACCTCGACTTACAAAAGAAATAACTTAAATATTAAGACATGCTAGTTGTCCATGGAAAGACTATTTAAAAGGCTTACATGAAAAGTAGTTAAGAATTCATAGGCTTCAAGTAAGGTTTCTTTGGTTCAAGCTCACTTTGGGGTATAGATATATTTGGAGATAAAAATCTAGAATTCTCGACAATGGCCTTTAAAATAGATTTAAGCACCTCAAGTAAGCTAAACAAGCTTAGGGAACATGCCCTTTAATCAACTTGTAGTCCTTCACTATAAGAAGGTTAGCTTAATAATATTTTGGATTCTTGGGTTAGGTAGAATTTAACCAAACGAGGGACAATATAAATGGACTATTTTTACATCAAGGCATGGCATGACATGGGCTTAGGGGTACTTGGACAGCTTTGCATATCATAATATACCAAGCACAATTAATCTCTTATATCTAAACTAACTAAGCTATAACTTATTCACATAAGCAATATATTAATTAGTTTAGATAAAACCTCCTATTAAAATTAAAGTAGCATAAAGTATGGCAAAGTCACCCAATAAGAAACTTTAAAACCTTTAAATACTTAAACTTATGATTTACTCACTTAATACCTTTCAAAAGCAAGATATAAAATTATAAAACCAAGTAAAACCTTTAAACCAAACCTCTAGCATCCTAAGAATAGATTACCAACCAATCTCAACACATGGCACATAATACCAACATATATAATTTAAAATCATTTTAATCATCACTTATGATTAAACCAAGTTTAATAACAGCATAGTATTTTCGAAATATAGGAATATACATAGCAAAACAACTATAATACTATTAGGTTTGGGCCAAAAACAGAGCATGCATATTTATTTGCAATATAGGAATCTAACTACACCAAAACACAAGCTAAAACAACTTAATGGGCTTCCAAAATCACATTAAAAATAAATAAGTCAAATTAGGATTTTTACCTCAAGCTCTTAGCCCCTTCCAAAACACAAGTGGAGGACCAATTGGTGATAAACCTGTGTAGATGAAGAACAAAGTGATAGCACTATTTTAACCCCAAAACCGAAACATCAATGAGTAAGGAAATGGTGAAATTTGAAATCCATATGAAAATCATGCTAGGAAGTGAACCAAGAGTTTATTACCTTCAATATTTCATCATTTGGAAGATAAGATCAAGCTTTGGTTCCAAGCTTTGAAGAAAATATTTTTCTTCTTCTATTACTATGGAGTCACAAGCTTAAGGGAGATAAAGGAGCTTGTTTTCTTGAAGATGAAAAGAAAAGAAAAGAAGAGAAGAGGAAGGTGTGCATCGGTTAGCTCTTGAAAGTGAAGATGAAATTTTATTTCTTTTTCTTGGGTGAGGATCAACGTTTAATGGAACTAAGGGAATTGATTTTGCCTTTTGGTGTATCTTTGACCGATGGGTGCAAAAGAGAGAGAAGGAATATGTTCCTTCTCTTGTAAGCCAACGTGTAAGGGATAGGAAAGGAAATTCTATGGCTTACATAGGAAGCTTTCGTCCAATGAAGGAAAAGGGGTTGGTTGATTTGGTCAAAGCTTATCATACAAGCTTGGGAGGAGAACATGAAGACATTTCTTTGTCTTTATTTGTTGCTTCCTACTGGTGAAATGGATGAAGGGCTTTAGTTGCTTGGTCAAAGCTTATCACACAAGCTTGGAAGATGAATGGTGGAGATCTATCCACCTCAAGAATGCTTTTCACCTACCAATCCAATGGTAGAGATTAATTGGGCCATTATCTAAATAAATAAAATTAAAGGACATAAGGAAAAATATTTCAAAGTCTTAAAAATAATATCCTTGATTTATTTTAATAAATCATATTTTAAAAATAAAGCATACTCGTCTTAAAATAAAATAATTGGAAGTAATAAAAATATATTTATCTCAAAATATTTAACTTAAAGAATTAATAAAAATGACGTAAGGACCTACGTAGTAGGACTCGGGTATTACAGCATCAGACAGGGAGACCCTCTCTCCCCTTACCTCTTTATCATTTGTTCTGAATTGCTAAGTTTCTTATTGAATCAGGCTGAACAGCAGGGCTTGATCTCGGGTATCCCAGTAGCTCGGGGTGCCTTCCATGTCGATCACTTATATTTTACAGATGACAGCGTAGTCTTCTGTAAGGCCAACCTTTCTAAGGGGAGCAGATTGCATCAAATCCTTAGCACTTATGAGCAAGTCTCTAGCCAAAGGCTCAAGAGAAAACATCAATTTTCTTCAACAAGAATACTAAACAGGAGGTCACACATGCTATATGGAGCTAGCAGATATTAAAGCTTCTGGTACATTTGATAAGTATATGGGGCTACCTTCTTATGTTGGGAGATACAAGTCAAAAGCCTTTAGCTCAGTACTGGACATAATCAAAGCAAAGATGACCAGCTGGAAAACCAATATGCTATCCCAGGCAGGTATGGAAATTCTTCTCAAATCAGTTCTCCAGTTGATTCCCACTTACTGCATGGGTATCTTCAAGCTTCCAAAAGCTATCCTTAGAAGCCTCAACAAACTCTTGCAATCCTTTTGGTGGGGACAGAAGAAACATAGGTCCAAAATTCACTAGATGAGTTGGCAAACCCTGGAAAAACCCAAGCATAGGTCCAAAATTCACTAGATGAGCTAGCAGACCCTGGAAAAACCCAAGCATGCAAGAGGCTTCGGTTTCAAGGACTTTGAACACTTTAACCTAGCCTTACTTGCTAAACAAGGCTGGAAAATCATTCAAGACCAGTCTTCTCTAGCTACTCAAGTGCTCCAAGCAAAATACTATCCTAAATCTGATTTATTCTCAGCAAAACAAAGAGCTAATGCTTCCTTCGTGTGGAAAAACTTTATGTCAGTCAGCAAGGCCCTTTCTGTTAAAGGGCCTCCTCCTCTAGAAAATTGGGAATGGTAGTAGTGTTAATATTTGGAAAGATAAGTGGCTCCCCAGTCTTTCAACCTATTGAGTCCAGTCTCCTATGAGTATCCTACAGCGAGATGCCAAAGTCTCTAAACTAATCAATCAAGATAATTGGCAGTGCAACCTCCCTCTCATCTATGCAATATTCTCAGACCATGAGGCCACTATGATCAATAAGCTGCCTATCAGTCCTTGTAGGAATCGTGATCTATTGACCTGGAGATGCTCAGCAAATGGCAAGTTCTCGATGAGAAGTGCCTATCATTTGCAAGGGTTATGAAGCAGGATAGGATGGGTCAAACATCCAGGACAATCTAGAAATCGGGTTTTTGGCACAAAATCTGGGGCATCAGGGTACCTAATGCTATAAAATCCTTTCTTTGGAGAGCTGCCAGTGAATCCCTCCCCGCTCGACTCAATCTTCACAAAAGAAAGGTGGTGGGGTCTCCATTGTGCCCCATCTGTCTCATCCACCCTGAAACTGTGTCCCATGCTATCTGATCCTGTAAAGCTACCCAAGATGTGTGGTACTTGTGCTCAAGAAGGATTCAAAAGTCATGTGTTGATGATGGTTCTTTCAAAGAGATATTGGAGAACATCATGAATCATTACTCTAATGAGGAAATCACTGAAGTGATTGTCACCTCCAAACTGATTTGGAACAGAAGGAACACTTGGATATTTGAGACCTATTTTGCATCTCCTATTCAGATTTTCGAACAAATTAGTGCAGAGTTGAAGTCTATTAGCACTTGTCTAGAAGGTAGTCTAAAGCAGCCAAAGGAGTCGGCGACTACTGATGTTTAATGGACTGCTCCTCCTCCAGAATTCTACAAAGTTAATTGGGATGCAGCACTCGATAAAAGCAAGTCTAGGGTGGGCATAGTAGTGGTGATTAGGGATTTAGTAGGCTGCATTACAGCCTTGTTGTGCTCCTCTAAATCCTTGGTCCTTGACCCTCTATTGGGGGAAGCAGTGGCTACCCTTAGAGCCACCTCTTTCTACGCAGAACTGGGACTCAACCAATTCATACTCGAAGGTGATTCACTCACAGTGGTCAAGGCTATCCAACAAAGGGAGGAAAGTTGGAACTCAGTTGGGATCATGGGATCATCATCAGAGACATCAAGCTCCTTTTCTCTAAGGATAGAATGAAGAAGCCATTGGGATTGCTCTAACAATCTTGACTTCTAGCACTCGTAAAACAATCTTGACTCCAACTTTTTGTCTTTGTGATCTCACGTCATCAAACTTAACATTTTGACTACCCATGCGGACTTTCTTACACTCTAGCTACTTTTTACCCTATCCTGTCTAGAGTAGTATTGATCATGTCACTTCATTAAAAATAAATTTTAATACTACAAAAATTCACTCATTTTCATGTAGAGTTGTAAAAAAGTTGTAAAATAGTTGTAAAGTTATCATTTTCCTTATGCCTATAGTAGTGCTCACTTTATTATTTTTTTATGTTAAGCTTATTAGATCATTTTTCTTTTGAAACTGGTTGCATCCATGCATGCATGATGCATATGGAATTGATCATCTTAAAAAGAAGTTTTTTTTATTGTTTCCAAACAAATATAACATATTTGAAAGTGCTAATTTAGACATATGATTACCAATCAATAAATAACTTTTTAATAGTAGAAGTTCTGATCACTTGAGCTCTACAACTAAAAGTCCTAAAGCTAAAATCTATATTACCAACCACTATTTCAAGTATGCACTTACTAGAATTGGACCCAATTCAGTGCCTCTTTAACTTTGACATATATATAATGACATGCATGGAGTTTTCAAACACTGTCTTAGCCATGACATCCTACGTACGTGGATATTCCCGATTAGGATGAAAGTATACAGACTATAAAGGTCGTGTCCCACACCGATGGTGATCGTTAACTTGCAAATTGTTACGTAGGTGGCACGGTGTGCCTGTGACACCTCCGATACCTAAGTCAACAATAAGTGAGGGATAATAACTCAAGAATGCTCAATCCAATGATTCGAGGGTTACCTGTTGCCCTTATATGTAGACGTGGAGAATATTGGATGAGTACCATAAATTGATCAACTTTGCACAATGCTTAACCATTATGAGGCTTATTTATGATGTATCAGAATTATCTAATTGCCACGTTATCTATAACCATAACATGAGGGCTTATCTGCCTTAATAAGAAGGGTGGCTAGGGCCTGTGTTCGATCCAATAGTTACCATTTATGGATGATCGGCCTTGGGCCCCTAGTTTGGGCTAGACCAATATTAAATCCCCCAATTACCCTATTAATTCCTCTTATTTGTAAGCGTGGGGAATTCACCAATGAAGGATTTTTTTTGTTTGCTTTCAACATATAAATATCTCGCTTCACTTAAACAAGGGGTTTGAGACGTGTAGGCTTCCTCGCTGGGGGTTTTAGACCTATAGACTACCTCACTGGCCCATTAGTTACTTTGCTCGTCGTTTTCACTTACCAAGAGGCTGGAATTTCAAACTTGAGAAAGGTGCGTACGTTACCTAGTAACTGTCGCCACTTTCTCTTTCAATCATGTCATTTAGTCAGGTAATGATGATCTGTAGTCATCACTTATTCGTAATTTCTCTACTCCTTATTTTTCATCTTGTCCCCCATTTCTTCCTGTCTTCTTTACGTTCTTAAGACCCCATTATTTCGGCTTCTTTATCTATGACCCTGACCTCTCTCAGCTATTCCTTTCCCTATGCTTCTTCACTCTCTCATTTGCCCTTTCTCTTTGCTTTTTCATCACCCTCAGGGCCTAACAAAACACATCCCAAACCCCTTCTGTCCTAGAGTCTTCCTCTGTGAAAGACATCCCATGCTTCAAAGGTTTTGGGTGGCATTCCACCCTTACTGCTAGGGACTTGGCGAATCTACATACACCTACTGGATTCTAGACAAAATACTCCTAGAACTTTCTCACTACGGCTGCGTCGACGAAGAAGGGTTTGCTGAAAAGTTTGCTTTTCCTGTCTATGCCCTCACCCATGATTTGCGATTTCCTTTATGTTGCCCGATACATGACGTTCTTGATATTATATAGTTAACCCCTGTGCAGCATCATTCTCAAACGTGGTAGGTTCTTATTTGTTCTTGCATTGCATTGTGTTTCTTTTGGTTTTGGAACCCGCTCGGGAAGAATACCGAGATTTAACTACCCAAGAGTTCTTGGAGTTTTATTCTTTGAGAAGCTCTCCAGACAACATTTGCAGCTTTCAGATTAAGAATCAGTGGTTGGCTTGTTTTGAGAGTCACCATTCAAATGCCAAGCAATGGACGAGGAACTTCTTCTTTTTCTCTAGCGTAGATTGGGAATTTTCCAATTCAGAGGATATACGCCGAGACTTCCCTATTAGAGCCTCCTGGAGTAACGTTCTCGATGAGAAAGGCTTGGCGGCAGCTTTGGACCCTTTATCTGAACGGGAGCAATCCAGCATTGACATGGACACCGCCATGGCTGCTGAACATGAGGACGAGATTTGGACTGAGTTTCTTTTGACACCTGCCAATATTGATCATTTCTTGGTAATGCTTGGCCGTTCGAAGGTCAATGGTCGCATTTTTCTAACCAAGGTCATAGCACCATCTACCCCAACGAAGCCTTCCTCTGAGTCTACGCCCAAGGTTGTGGCGCCATCTCCCCCAATGAAGTGCCCTCATCCTATTACTATGGATACGCCTTCTCCTGCTGCCAAGAAGGGGGTTGTCAGCATAGGTTTTGGCGCCTCCCCCGTGGGTAACCAACCTCAGGGTACCCCGCCTTTTACCCTTAGTTGTTCGCCAACAAGCGCAGCTTCTCCAGGTCTTGACGTCCTGGAGGGCATGATTAGTCAAGCCCTTTCTAACTTGGCGACCCCTTTGATTTTGATCTCCCTCCTTAATAGGTCGATTTGGAATCAAGTCCGACGTTCGAGTTCCCTATGTTTGAAGCTTTTGATTTGCCAAAGGAAAGCGGCGAGGTCAATGTGGATGTGGACACTGCCTTTTCGTCTAGCCTTGCCGACCGGGAGGCCCACGAGGGAACTTAGGGAGGTGAAGAAGGCGCCGTAGGCGGCCTTGGTGTCCAAGGCGAGGACAAGGGTGGCGATGCTCCTGTTATAGAATAACTTGAATAAGAGAGCGAGGGCAAGTTTTCAACTCCTTGCTCTTTGCCCATTACTATCTCAAGGGAGAGACTCCTCCGCTTGACCTGGGGAGTAGTGGTAATCAAGTTTCTATCCCTTCTCCTTTTCCTTCATGCTTTGGTGATGATGTTGAATCCACTCCCCTAGAGGAGGGTGTTCCTCTGGGCAGCGTCGTGAGTGAGGACGTTAGTCTGGGGATGTGGAACTCACTTACAACGACGTTGTTTGCCCAATGGAAGATTTGGGTAAGGCCCTTAGGATTGGGGTGGGCTCAGCGGCGGCATCTCATGAGGCTTTCTCCCTTAGTCCCCGCTATAGTCCTGAGGCGACAGATGATCGGGAGGTGCTTCCACCTCCTTTTGTCTTGCTAGGGATGAAGCCGTGAGTAGCATGGCTAGTTGGCTAATGAATTTCCTAGAGGGAATTCCCTTTCAATGCCAAGAGGGAATTTGAGAAATGGAAGGTCGAGAGGGCGGAGTTAAAGATCCTACTGGAGCAAGTGGGTGGCTACGCGCACTATCTGGTAGGTGACTTCGACATTCTTGTGATGAGGTTTGCCACCTTCACAATGAACTCTATTGCGCCAGGGAGGTGATGGTCCAAGACAACTTCTCATTGGGACTGCTGGAGTCAAAGCATGACTTTGCCAAAGATCAACTTTCCCTTGCCTCGGTGGAGTTAGAGTCAGAGTAGGATTGTGTGCTCTTTGAACTCTTCTCCCTTGAGGAGGAGCTAAATTCCAACCGTAAGTTAACCTTGACCTCTTTGAGATGCGCGGCACAGACCAAACGGCACAAGGAATAAAGGAAAAGTCGTGCCGAAGCAAACGAATAGTAGAGGAAGCATAGTGAAGTACGTTTTCACATGGATACCCAACTGAAGGAGTGGACCCAGCAGGTGAAGATGTTAGAGTCTAACTTGGAGGTTGAGAGGGAGGAACTTGTCTGCCTTCACCCTTAGCTGGCGTCGACGCGTGGTGTCAGGGACTGTGCTTTTGGTTATATGTATGGGGGCGGCGTGTTGCTGCTTAAATTACAGTTGTTGGCCAATTCCCGTACTCTCTTGAGGCACTTAGACTTGAAGACGTTTAAACCTAATGCAGCCTCACATCAATTTGTTGACAACTTTGGTCGGGACACCCTACGCAATGCCTTTAACAGTCCTTGCCCACCTCCACGTTCCGGCAGACCTAGCACTTAGCCTTCTGTAATAGTTGTCTTCCACTTTTGAACTTGTAATAGCTTTTTGTAAATGATATGAACACTTTCTTACTTGTCTTTTGTACTTGTGTATGTTAGGAACACTTAGCTGGTTTTGGCTTTTTATCATGTTACACTTTGCTTTGATTTCATGAGGCTCTTTCTTCTTACTCTGCGAGTGGCTTGTTTTTGTACTTGTTATTGTTGTCCTCCGCGCCACTTTCCTTTGAACTGCAAGTTTTTGTCCTCAACGTTTGTGTTTCAGGGTCACATGGTCTTTTAACCTCTGTGCCCTTTTACATTGGCACCTCGAGTCTTTGTACTCATCACTAGAATTTAAGGGTTGCATGGCCTATTGATCTCCGCACCCTTTTTCCCTAGCATCATGAGTCTTGGGACTCGTCATTGGTGTTTAAGGGGTGCGTGGTTTGTTGACCTCCGTGCCCTTTTTCCATGGCACCACGAGTCTTGGGACTCATCATTGGTGTTTAAGTGTTGTGTGGTCTGTTGACCTCCACACCCTTTTTCCTTGGCACCGCAAGCCTTGGGACTTGTCATAGGTGTTTATGGGCCACATGGTATGTTGACCTCCACGCCCTTTTTCCTTGGCACCGCGAGTCTTGGGACTCATCATTGGTATTTAAGGATCGTGTGGCCTGTTGACCTCTGTGCCATTTTTCCTTGGCATCGCAAGTCTTTGGACTCGTCATTGGTGTTTAAGGGTCGCATGGTCTGTTGACCTCTGCACCCTTTTTCCTTGGCACCGCAAGTCTTTGGACTCATCATTAGTGTTTAAGGGTCGCGTGGTCTATTGACCTCCACGCCATTTTTCCTTAGGTTTGTCAACATTGGCCCTAAGCGGATGCTTTATTTACTAGAAAACATAATTAAGAATTCAACAATAAATTTCTAACAAATCAAGAAATTAACATAAGTAAGGGTAAAATTTCTTCAGGTGTTCTGCATTGCAAGGGTGTTGCAGTTCTTTGCCTTGGCTATCCTTCAAGCGGTATGACCTAGGCCTGTGGTTGGCGACTACCATGTTTGGTCCTTCCTATCGGAGTTTAAGCTTGCCCTCTTCTTTTGTGGTGAGCTTTCTCTTAGCACCAGGTCTCTTATCTTGAATGTCCCGGGTTTGATTCTCTTGTTGAAATAATGTTTTTCCTTTTTCTTGTCTTCTCTTTTTGAAATAATGTTTTTTCTTTTTCTTGTTGAGTATCATTCTGACTTCAGTCGCCTCTCTTTCTTCCTCTAGAAGGTCAAGGTGTTTTTCCATAGTTTCATCATTCTTGGGCACTGAAAAATGGCAAGTTCAGTAACTCGACAGGCTGACTTCCATAGGGGGTACTGCTTCACTCCTATATGCCAAGGTGAATGGGGTCTTTCTTGTAGGGGTCTTTATTGTGGTTTTAGGGGCGCATAATAGTCCTAGTAGTTCATCTACCCATTCCCCTTTCTTGTCCGTAAGTTTCTTATTCAGAATTCTTAGCAATGCTTTGTTTGTAGCCTTTGCCTGTCCATTCCCCTGTGGGTGTCCTGGGGATGAATGTTTGACCTGTCTCTTTAGCTTGGCACACCACTCTCGGTAGTGCTCTGAATCAAATTGCTAGGCATTTTGTTCCCATTACATGCAAAAGCTGGAAGCACATCCCTGAAATAGATAAGGAAGAATTGTACGCTTGAGTCCGCATAAGTAAACGTTGTGCTTATTTATTATTTTCCTTTTTTGGTTTAAAAAATATGTAATACATTTGTTTAATTCAATTATGTTTTAGGGAGAGTTCCTCCTTGATTGGAGTGAAGATGAAGTCAAAGAGAGCATTAAAGCAAAGTTACAAAGAAGCTACAATGACTATCACCATACATTGCACAAGATATTCAAGAAATACTCAACAAAAGAAGAAGCGATTGCTCATGTCCCAGATGATTTGAATCAAGCTGATTGGGAGATATTGTATGATCAATGGGCAAACCCAAAATACAAGGTATCTCAAATTTTTAAACTGTTAAAGTAATGTTAATGTTTTTCACATATATAATCATAAGCTATTGTATTAGGTAGTATCAATTTCGTCATTAACAAGCGTGCATAAAAAACTTCATGAGAAAATAAATGTAAATTGATGTCTATATTATTTACAAATAATGTAAATTTGGAGTTTATGGTTCGCGTTGTATATATAGTAGGCTTGTGATGGAATTGGAGTTTGAGAATGTGTATCTATGTTAAGGGTAGAACTAGTTGGTTGGTACAAGTTCTATTTCTAAATAAAATAAATATTAAGTTAGGATGGACAAAGAGGCTAGCTGTTACCTACTCATAGACCTTGCAGATCCTTTTTTTTTTCTTTATGTTTTTATTCATAGAATTAACTTGCATTTTTTGGTTTATTTTTTTATAGAAATTGTGTGATCAAAATGCTTTGAATAGAAGCAACTTGAAAGTTAACCACATGGCTAGATCAAAATCATTTGCTCGACTTCTCGAAGAAAAGGTATTTTTTAATTGTCATTTATACATTGTGATTTTTAATAATATAGATTTTTTTTCTTAATTTTTTTAATCTGTTGAGGCGTGGGGAGGATACTACTTTGATTGATTTTTATAAACTCACACACTCGAAAGATGGCTCTTTCATGACTCCTACAACCGAAGAAAATTATGTAAGTAATGCATTTTTCTTAACGAAATACCTTACTTCAACTTGAGCCTTGATTTTTTATCGTAACTCTAGCATATATATATATATATATGTTATATTTCTAGTTTTTTCCTTTCATTAGTCTAAGGAATCTAATATATATATATATTTTTTTGTCATTGTCTTTGTCTAAGTTATTATATAGAGTTACATTTTGAGTTAGAGTTAGAATATGTCATCTTTCACTATTTGCTTACTATAGTTCAGAGATGAACTGATACAAGTAACTTAAACGTTATATGAGAAGTTATTTTTTATGTGCAAGAGTTTGGTATTTACATTGTTGTTTATTAGTTTTTAGATTTGGTGTTTTATGGCACCATGTAATTAGAATGTTTTTGCATTATTAATTATTATGATTATATTTAAAATAATGTATTAGAAACACCTCTTGCTTACTTATCTTAACCATGGTTGTAAACTATATTGTACAACAATGAAAAAAAATAAAAACTCAATTTCAACTTTGAGATGTTACTGATGTTTGTTTTTTCTTTTGTGATATTTTATTTCTTACCGTTAATTGATTTTATTTTACTTGGGTTATGCATTGGACTTGGACAACCACAATGCCTACATATACTAACTTACTTTTCTAAGAAAAACTTGTTCTTGCTTTTGCAGCATAGGATGAAAGATTTATGGAATGAGAGAAATGCTGCCGGATCATCATGAACTGTAGAAGATATTTTCAATGAGGTTTTGGGGCATAAATCTGGATATGCCAAAGGATTGGGAAATTATGTGATGCCAATTCCATCATCTTCGCGTTCATCCAAAGTCATCCAACTTACTTAACAAGTAGAAAAATACAAGAATGAGATGGAGGTTTATAACGAGAAATGGGAGCAGTCAGTGCAAAGGGCAGAATCTATGCAATCAAATATCAACAATATAATAGAGAACCAAAGTGAATATGATCGTCGCCTCTCATAAATTATGACACAATTAGAGACTCATAGAGAGTCCTAAAGAGACATTCAATTTCACATTTTCATTTTAGTTTGCAAAGAACAAACTTTATTTGAATGTTTTTATGAACAATGGTACTAGATTTAAATTATGGCTTTAATTTTGTGCATTTTGTTGTAGCACTATAATTTTTTATTAATTTTTTTTAATATTGAGGATAGTTTGGTCTTTTACTTATAAAGAATGAACAATTGTGCAATTATACGTGATGAAATATATTTGTCACTAATTCTAAATGCATGTCACCATTTATGATGATAAATAATTGTCGCTAATTCTAAATCATGGTGAGTAGTAACGAGAGTTAGTCATCGCCAATAATAAACAATAGCGACAAATTTAAATCGTCACCTATGCTAGAGTCCAGCTTCTTAGTGTATTATTTGTGATAAATAAATTTTGACGGCAAAAATTAGCTTGGTGACGACAATACTTCCTCACAAATAGTTTTCTATTAGTGACGATTATTTTGGTCGCTATAATGTTCATATCTGTGACGAATTAATTATCTAATATTAATGAGGAACAAATCTTTCATCACAATTGCGTTAGTTTTTATGACGATTTTGGTTATATGGGGACTTTTTGGGACCAAGTATGAGACCCTTCTTGCGCAAAATTGTCTTCACTAAATGTGATATCATTTGCAATGGTGTGCTTTTGTCGTCATTAATAACTTTCAACGACGAGATATTTCTGACGAATGTGTGACGATTGTTTTTCCTCGCAAAAAATTATTTATGACGAAAATTTAATTTTTAGCGACAAACTTTTTTCTCGATAAAAGCTTTATTTCTTGTAGTGGCTGTGACTTTCGTCCAAAGTTCCAATTACTTGTAAGTCTCTTCATTCGTCAGTTTTAAAACTATATATTTCCTCTAAAGTCAAATCTCATTATCTTTTTGCTTGTTTTCTTATGTTATTGTATGGTTTACATTTTGTATCCTCCGTAATAATACTCCATTATCATCGTATTCGATATCTTTTTGCAATCACTAATCATAAAGCTAGTTGATATGTCAATCCCTCGAAAAATACTTTATTAAACAAATTATACAGATAATTACAGTACACCATGCATTTATTATCTATAATGAGTCCAATCAAGATTGATATATTTGACTCGTCTAATTAAAATAGTCAAATTAAGATTGAGCAATATACAGCTAAAAAAGATTGATGTGTGGTTTGGATAATAAGATGAGATGAGATAGTTTTAGATAAAAGATAAATAAAATATTATTAGAATATTATTTTTTAATATTATTATTATTTTGAGATTTGAAAAAGTTGAATTGTTTATTATATTTTGTATGAAATTTTAAAAAAATTATAGTAATAAGATGAGATAAAATACTCTCACTATCTAAGCCATACCTGCATCACATTTATATATATACACACACAAAACTCTAGTAAGCAAGAATCCAACCCAATATTAGACCCGGACGGTGCTACTCCCACAGAGGTAGTCCACCGAAACCATCACTGAATATGCAAAATTTTTTTTGTCTATTTTCTTTTTTTTCAACTATTTTTTAAATATTTTTTAAAAAAATAAATTAATTTTAAAATAATTACTTAACAATTAAGTAAAAAAAAAAAAGAAAAAGCATTCGGTGGTCACCATCGGTGGGAGAAGCAATTTCCTATTAGACCCAAACAAAATATTTCAAAGTCAATTTGAATATTAAATTGTAAAGGTAGTTCAGGTTATGAGAATTTAATTCTAAAAAGCTGCAAGAAAATTAAAAAAAAAAATTGGGAGAAAAAGTGGTAGCACAAGTGACTCAAACTGTAAGTGCCCATGTGATTTCCATCCCACTAATCAATGGTAAAGCGTAACCACAGTAATATGTGAGCATTATTTTATGAGAACTTTTTATAACGCACGTGGCCACCCAGGTCACCGCATCGCCACCAACGGCCTCCCCTCTCATCAGTGAACCCCTTCCATGGAACCCAAGCCACGACAGCCTCCCTTTCTCTCTCCCTCTTGCCCCTTTCCCAAAATGGGTCTCACACGGCTTCACCACCACCGACGGACTTAGCGCTGCAGTGCATCGGTTTTAGCCCCACTAAGCCACGAAGCCCATTGGCCTCCCTCAACCGCACGCCCCCTCACTCTCTAGCACACGGGTTCCACCCATTTGGCCTAGATCTGCCACCTCCAACCATCGTGGTGCCACCACAAGCTCCATCGCACCTCTCTTAGCCCCTCCATGGCCAGCCACGACCAGCCAAGCTCCCCCTCCATTTCCATGCTTTGAGACACATGGGTTTCCCTTGGAAACCTACGGCTCCCCAGCCCAGCCACCATGAAGACCACCCTCAGCCTCCCTTGGCCTCCCTTAGCCTAGCCTAAGCCCAAATCGCCACTTTGCACGGTGGACAGCCATTGTGCGTGGCGAACCGCCACTGTACACGGCTAGATACGCCGTGTTATGCCCCTCGCCGCCACCACGAGGTCACCATGAGCCATTCCAAGACCACACCTAGCTATCCAAATGCCTAAACAGCCGCCATGTAAAGTGATTAGCCACCGTCGTGGGTCAGCCATCACGTACGACCCTTCTGATGTCATCGACTGTGACGATCAAAGAGCAACGCATAGGTTATCCCATCGATGGTATAACCCTCTATCTCTCGTTATTTATGTTAAATGTTAGTTGGTTGTTTGGTTAGGTTGTGGACTGTGCTGTTAGTATTTGTGGAGTTCGTTGTGTAGTATAGAGATGTGATGTGTTGTGTATGTGAAGTGTTAGGCGTAGTTGGGAATTGTGCTGTGTAGTGTTGTGGACTGTGCTATGAAGTGTGGATTGGGAAGAGTACACAAGGAGTGTGACGTCCCCAAATTCCGCTTGGGATCAGACAGACATCCGAAGCGTCGGGACGTGCATCACAAGGTTACCTGCCCCCCGTTCATGACATATAAGATGTAATATTCCTAACATGCATCTAGCATTATGCAATATTCGCAGCAGATAGTTTTTTTTTTTTTTTAGCAATGCTATGCACCAAACTTATAATATCCCAAATACTTAAAACATACTTCATTTATAAATGCATACTAAACAACTAAGATCACAACACCAGTCCAAAATGGTTGTGAACAAAAGAGTGTTGGAGATTGAACTCCACAAAATACAAGTAGTAATTTAGGGCAACTACAGCTATGTTGCACCGTCCCTTAGTCGACCATTTCTAGTTGGTCGATTCCTGGTTCTTCTTAAGATCCTGTAACAAGATCTACCATTCGGGGGGAATGATAGTTGGGACTACCACAGTGAGATTTGATTACAAAATCTCAACAAGTTAACAGGAAACTTCCACACAAGTTAATGATGCATGCATGGCAGTAAAAGTATGAATGCATAATCAAAGTCATAAATAAGCATAACATAACTTGACATATAGCATGGCATAAATGACATAATCTAAACTGAAACTAAAACTTAGCTTGACGAGACATGGCATGAACGTGAACTTGAACTTAAAACTTAGGACTAGTAACATAGCATGAAGGTGAACTTGAAATATAACATGGACTTGGAACATAGCATGAACGTGAACATACATAATTTGAACATGAACTTGAACATAACATGAACCTGAGCACAACATAACATAAACATGAACTTGAAATATAACATGAACATGAACATGACGTAACATGAACGTAAACTTGAACATAACATGAACATGAACATAACATGACATAAACATGAACTTGAAACTTGACATCAATGTAAACTTGAACATAACATAACGTGAACATAACATGACATAAACATGAACTTGAAACTTGACATCAACTTAAACTTCAACATAACATAACGTGAAACATGACTTGAACATGAAATACATGAACTTATAATCGTATTCAATAGACTTAATTAATAAAAGTGACCATACGAGTGCTACACGGGTCCCCTTGAGCCGTGTGTCCCTGTCGATTATTGCATCACAACACATGTTTCTATACCAGCTGTCAGTACGTTAATACGTACTCTACAGTTGTTGTGGCCCCACATATTCTACGTGTCACAATTGATGTGTCTCACGTTGTCACAACCCAATCCCAGGAAAGACGGGATCCTAACTTACCTGCCTTTTCTTTCTTTTTCATCATTTTCTTTTTCTAATAACATGCGATCGGCATGGACATGACACTCGTGCATTCTAAGTTTTTCATTTAATAAAAGGAAACACCTAATGGACATTCTATTTGAACATTCATCCATAAGGGACTCTCAGAGTCCATCCCAAAATATACATAACATAACCTATCATTCGTAACATAACTGTCCTTGTTAGGGAAGGTCCTAAGCGTTTGCCTCTCTCTCTGTAGTAATGCCTTGCTCCCCAGCCTTTTCATCATTACCTGGATGTTTAAAAACATTTACACACAAAATGAATCGAATACTCAGTAAGTAGTACACCATGCAGTGAACATACTAGGCATCTACTCTTTTCTTTTGAAACATGCATACATAAACATTTTCGCTATTCTTGACAATACTTTCATGCATAACATTTTAAGGAATAAGCCATACTTTCATGCATAAACATGTTTTTCATCTTTTCACTTTCATAGGCCATTGCACAATGTTACGCCCAGCGTGCTAGGGTTAGCGGCCCTGTGGCCAATGGATTCGCCCGTGGCCATGGGTTGGAATCCCATTCCGTTAGGGTGCAGCACTGGGTGCACTACTAGATACTACTACCCGGCATTGCCATCTGCCCATTCATTCATTTGGGTACCCCTTTTCATTCATTCTTGTGGCCATTACATATTTTCATACAATAAAACGTTCATTCTTTTAGTCATTTCTTTCATTCATTCATAGCAGTCATTTCAGTACTTTCTTTCAGTGCTTTTCATTTAACAATGCATTCATCGGAAAACTTCATTCAAAGTATGAACTTAAACATCATCTTTTCATTTAACACTACATTCATGAAGAAACATTATTTTAAAAGCATGAGCATAAACATCATTTTTCATGGCATCCATAAAACATCAGTTCATAGGAACATTTAACGTCAGTTCATAGGGACATTTAACGTCAGTTCATAGGGACATTTAAAACACTTTCCTCACGTCATTTAAAAGCATAAGTTCATAAGGGCATTTTAAAACTCATTTAAAGCATCACTTGAAGCATAAGACATGAGACATTCATTTCCTTTTCTTTGCAATCAAAACATTTTCATCATCTTTCTTACTTCAATGCACATGCATTTTTATGAATAAGATACATTTTCATGCTATACTACATATAGGAATAATCAATAAGTTTATTGAGAGAGCATGTATGGAAACCTCATGACTTAGAACCTACGTGCATGCATTACCTTATACACATATAAATAATTATAATCGATAGGGCGCTTAACAGGGTCTATCAAGAAAGGGTTTGTACATACTATATTCATTTACCCTTTTCTTTAGAAGAACATTTGCAATAAGAGAGAGAGAGACATTCTTTCATAAAGAGAACTTGGTGTAAGAAGCATGGTCATAGCTACTTACCTCTATGCTCCTCAATACTTCCATCATCAATATAGATCCTATTCCAATAAATACCATAAGCTTGTTAATATTATAAAATATTCTTTAGCCCACCCTTCAAAAGAGAAAGCCACGATATTACAATCTAACGTCCCTTCTATGCTTAACATTAACCCAAATGACTACTCCTCACCTCGACTTACAAAAGAAATAACTTAAATATTAAGACATGCTAGCTGTCCATAGAAAGGTTATTTTAAAAGCTTATATGAAAAATAGCTAAGAATTCACAGGCTTCAAGCAAGGTCTCTTTGGTTCAAGCTCACTTTGAGTTTTGGACACTAGGAGATAAAATCTGGAATTCTCGACAATGAGCTTTAAAATAGATTTAGGCATCTCAAGTAGGCTAACATGACATATATGTAACAGACAATATTTCGTGACATGACATAACATGTAATAGTGAATATTATGTGACATAATATACATATAACATATGGCATACGTAATGTGACATACTTGTAACAGATTGTAACACGTGACAAAAAATATTATATAAAAGATAAGATTTTTGTGACAGAATAATTCGTGTAATAGATAAACATGTGATGACATGGCATATATAACAATATACGAACATAAATTGCAGTTCCCTTACCCATCACACATACACAGTAAACTGATAGTAAGTTAAGAGCTAACTTACCTCGATCGTTGCGTTCTACGAGATTAAAGTGCAAAATACGAGGAATTGTAAGAGGGTATTCTAAAAGTTAGAACTTTAATTACTAACAATAAGAAATGTGAAAAGAGACAACTTAGAGTAAAATTACAATTTTACCCCCTACATGTGGAAAAATGACCATTTTACCCCTAACTTAAGGATTTCACATCCTAACTCTAAAAATTACCAAAATTTACATTCTTCATGTAAATATTGTCCAAGTCTCAAATATCAACTCAGAAAAAATTAAAATCATTCACAACTATGGAAAACTCACAATGGCCGAAACATTCATAAGTCATTTCTCTTAATTTTGGTTGCAATTTCCTCCATCTTCAAAACCCATGATTAAACCAAAATCTTGTAACAAGGATCTTCCTATCCTAAGTTTAAAAATACACTTAAAATATCCATTAAGAAAAGCTAATCATCAACACCAAACTTTCTATAAAAAGACCTAAACTTTTTAACAAAAAGGTAAACCTTTAAATCACAAGTTTTGGTCTTAATAAAAAATCTCCAAGAATTCCAAAAAAAAAATCTTACTTCTAACACATTCATAACATCATTCTAAGATCAACCATGTTTTAAATCATCAAACAAAAGCCACCAAAAATCACAAAACAACACTTGGAGTTTTTGGTTTTAAACTTAGTCCAAAACAGAAACTTTTCTCTCCACTAACTTTGATCAATCTCTTGATCCATAGTTTTAACACATGTGATCTTCAAACTAAAACATCTCATGGTTTAAAATTGTGTCCTAAAGAAGATCCAACCATTAAAATTAAAATCACATGGCTAAAACTCCATAAAACATGGATCTAACCCAAAAAATCCTCTTGCATAGCAAAATCATACCTTTAAAACTAATACTAAATATCTTCAAAATAACATCCTAACATGTATATAAGAGGCTTAGGATCATCATATCAAAATATCAAAGCCTTTGGAATAAGATTAAACCACGAAATATTCAAACTTTCACAGAACAAAAACTGTTTTTCCACTTCCAGTTTTCAAGTTTCTAAAGTTAAGGAAATCCATCATCAAAAGCTTTATTCATGCAACAAAACATCAATGAACATTCATAAACACATGATAACAACACCATAAAATTTTCGGACCAAGATATGTACATTAGCTTGGTCAAAAATTTCAAAACATATCATACTCTCCAGTTTCACACCCAGAATGACCTTTTCATGGTTAAAAATACTTTTGACCGATCAAATGGGCATGGATTGAGACCAATAAGATATTCACTGAAACTAGACTCACATACGAACAACTTTTATGAGGGGTCATTGTGATAAAATACTTAAAAAGGGTCCAAAATGGCCATGCAAAAAGGCACAGAAATCTGCCTGGGAGAGCGCTTTTGGGTTTCTCTCTAAGAACGGGGCAAAGAAGTGCTAAAATGGAGAGAAGTGTATCTTGCATGACTTTAGACTCTAGGAGGGGGAAGTTATGGGCTTGGAAGACCTTATTAGAGTTGGCTATGTGACATAAAGTGGAGAGTAATGAGGGGAAAGGATTGCCTGCAGCAGCTGTGAGAGATGGAGGTTGATGGAGTGGACTTCTCATCATATCAAGGCACTAATGGGTTGCAGCCAATGGCAGTGGATGGTCTGCCATGTGGGGGAGGAAACGTCTTCGAGAAGCTTTGCCAAGGTGGCCAAATTAGTAGGCCTTGGTGGGCCCTAACCAAGTGGGCTTCAATTTGGGATTTAAAGGTGGTTTGGTTAGGGTTTGAGATGCTATCAAGCCCAAAGCCAATTTTGCTTGGCCCAATCAAATTTCCAAGGTTTAAAAGGTTGGATAATAATGTTATAACAAGGATTTGATTAATTAATAGCATGTGAAAGTGATTTAATCAAGTGATTAAACACAATGCTAGAAATCGGGTTAGAAAGGCTTTAAAGGCCAACTTTGGGGTTTGGGAAACCATTTAAGGTTTTGGTTTCAATCAAACTTTTGGGGTTTCAATTGGATTCCAACCATTTATGGTTTTGCTAGGGTTGAAACCATCTTTGGTCTGGCACAATTTGGTTGATCAGATGAAACAAAGTTTTGCTTAGGTGGCATGATCTGACACCTTGATTTCCTTCATAAATCTATCTAGTGGTTTCTCTTTGTGCCAAGTGTCTAATACCATTCACTATATGTGGCTAAGATCTTGCTAAGTGTCCAAGTAAAACTTAACCTAATTTGGACATTCCACACTGTGATTTTGAAAACACTGCACTAGGTGCGCTTATCGAGGTTACTATTCACTCCAAAAAATGCATACTAAATTTAGTACTGAAAAATTTTAAATATTCATATTAACCTATAGTGAAAATCGTTTACCAAAATTCAACCCCAAAGTGCCCCTAAAAATAATTTCACAATTTCGAAGAGCCGTTCCATTCGAAATTATGAAAATAGGTTATTGCGCCCTAAAATCCTAAATAATCAACTGAGTCTAATGGCGTAGACCATAACGTATTCTAACACTTCTAACTACCTCAAATAATGAAACTCATGAATCTAGCACCACAGTGAATGATAACACTGATTATGATGACAGACTAAACCCTGAGTGATTGGTCGATTCGTAAAAACATATGAGGTTTTCACGAGGTTACTAAGGTCAATAGAAATTCTACCAATGAATTTCTTGTGGGCTGTTACACGGAGTGTGCTCTATGTGGCGTAACGTGTGTGAAGAGAGTATATACGGAGTGTACTCCATGTGATAGAGTGATGCACCCTATGACACGTATGTCGTAGTGGTGATGGGTCACAGTATGTGTGAAGGGAGTATACATGGAGTGTACTCCATGAGGTGCAGCGATACACCGTGTGGCGTGTCGTAGAGATAAGGACGGTGGTGTAGTTGATGGGCGTAGAACGTGATGAGTAGTGTTGGGAACTGTGGAACAGTGTCCCAAGAAAGTTAAGATGTGGTTTGTAATCTAAGGTGACAGGTGTCACCGTAATTGACTTATGGCTAAGAATATGTGTGAAGTGACAGAACAAGTGTAAGAGCTCGCAGCGGAAGCATGATTGGGGAATGTCACGAAGTGACATGGTTACTGACAGTAATGCTTGTGATGGGTGAGGAGTTAGTGTAGGAATGACATAGCAGGAACGTGACGAGATGTCACGATGTGACAGAAGTACGTGAGGGACCGTTCTAGTGATGCATTAAGAGTTAGCGTAGAAATGACGTAATGGGATGTCAGGTGAAGTGACACGGTCACGGTATAGCTTGGGGGTAGTCTCAAGCTATGTGACGTGACGTAAGACATAGTTGTGAATGGAGTCTTGTCGTGTTAAGTGTTGGGATGAATTGTCAAAAGGAATACACAAACACCCAAAACCCTAGTGTCAAAAAAAAAAAAAAATCCTATACTCTATAGCCAAAACCAAAACCAATAATAACAGGAAAACAAATAAAACCAACATCAAACAAAAATTAAGCAAATCTAACACGAGGAAGCCCCATTTTATCCATCTTCAACATTCCTTTTAGTAAGTGAGAAAGTAAAGATCGAGAAATCCTCCCATATCATACTATTACCGTCAGAACCCATCCGAGCCAAAAAATCCGCAGGGGCATTGCTTTGTCTATACACATGAGAGACATAATGGTTCAATTGTATTAAGATTTTTAGAACTCTTGTATATCTTGATATATCCAGAACTAACCGGAAATATGTATATAGATAGACCGAAAGATATATATATATATACACACATATGGATGTAAAAAACAACGTCTGTAAACCAGATGTTCGAGAATTATGTAAGTAATAATATAGTATGTTATTCTCCTAGTAATAGCAATTTTACAAATCAAGGAACTTACAATAACAGTCATCACTACAGCTTTCACTTCTTGGAAAAGAACTTACAATAACAGTCTTCACTTCTTTTCCAAGGGGATCGAGCAACTTACAATAATAGTCGTCACTACAGCTTTCACTTCTCCCCTATGTGCCATGGTCAACTCCACAAATCTATTAGAGATGCTATCTATAAATCTTAGCCTCCCATTATCAGCCAACAGAACTACAATAATTTATAAAGGATTACACTAATTACAGGCATTTAGCTTTTATTGGAAAAGAATGCAATGAAGCTACCATCAAAAGAAATTAACTAAAATAAAAAATAAAACTGAGCATCAATAAATCAAGAAAATAGATCAAATGAATACAAATTTGAATATACCAAAATCCTTCGATGGTGAGAGACACGAAATAATGTACACAATCATTAGTATAATTTTTAAGCTCAACCACACAATGAGAACACCGACACTACCCTTTCCCACTACAAGAAATCAGGCATTTTTTAGCGCTCAAGATCATCGCAAATACCCCTAATAATCGTTGCAATTGATCATTTTCGGCGATTTATAATTCGTTGCATGTTTGACAAAATTAAGGCATCATTTCTAATCAATTTCAACGATAAGAAAAAGTTGTTGTAAAAAACTACTATTTCGAGCGATTTTTGTCCATCACAACTATCCCAAAAATCGACGGAAATGACATTTTCGTTTACCATTAAATGATTGAGAAAAATCAATTGCGGCGATATATATTGTTGCAAAAAGTTAATAAATAGTCGCAAAAAATAGTTCTTTTTGCAAATAAGGACTATTTGTGGCGATCTTAAAATCGCTGGAAAATGCCTGATTTCTTGTAGTGTCCCCATAGTACAACAACAATTGTTACAACTGATATGATATTCAAGAAGCAGCAGAAAATCCAAATTATCATAGCATAATGGATATGCAAAAGAAATTGTGAAAGAGTCATTCACTTGAGGTATCAACTGCATGACCCTTTCTTTATGCAAAAAGAAAAAAAGAAAGAGTAATGACAAGATAAGGTGATGTCCTAAGGCAACCTTGAATAACCTAGGACATATTTCCAAAACCAAATTTGTTTTGCCACTAAGCCCTTTCTGCCTAGAAAGAAATGGGAAAAGGGGAAAAAATCGTACCAATGAAATTTCTTTGTACAAGTTGATGCACTAGTTTATGCCAACATAAATCAACTGAATCACCTTCAGCTCCAACACCTGGCTGAATTCCCCTTTTTCTAAGGTCATCCAATGCATCTCATGTTCGATGAGAAGTGGGATAAGGTAATCGAAACAAACAAGATACTTTACAACAGATTACTTGAGCCAAATATCTCCATTTATTGAACTAATTATTATGTCATTCAATGTGTTTATAATATAGATTAATCAAACTTTTTTAGCTACACACAAATAAGACATATGCACACACCATAGATTTCCACAAACCAAGTGAAGGGGAAAAGCAAAGATATAAAATTACATGCTAAGTGAGCAGAAACATATAGTATGGCTTCAGTAATTATTACCTATAAACAAAAGCCAGAATGCCTCAATACCATTTTGGAATGCTCATGATCTACTTTTTACTATAAGAAAAGAATTCCATTGATACTTTTTAAGCAATTAAAAACATAAATGATATATGATTAAGATATAATATGAATAACTATGGATGCACAACCATTCTGATAAATAAAGAAAATCCTGGAAATAATGTTTGGATTAGATCGGTATATAAGACTGAATAGCCATAAGGATCCCATTATAGTAGAAAATCATCTCACTGAATTATTAACTCACAGTGTTTTCAACTTTGTTAAATCCTTTAGTGGTGGAAACGAGCCAAGAGAACCATTGAAGTCACTACTTCTCCTGAATATCAAAATCGAAAAAAAATCCCACTCAAACCCAAAAAAATCCATAAGCAAACAAAACCCTAGAGTTGTTAGTATAACACCAACATCATTCACACAAAAATTGAAACAAAATCCCAACTTCATGCTCATAACCCAGATCCATTAAAGTAGCAATCCAGTTCCAATTACCTCCATCACAAAGCACCTCACAACTCTAAGCCACCAACGCAGACAACACAGACACATAATAATCTTCTTTATTATGCAGTCTTGCAGCACAAAATAGAGAGATGAGAGAGAAAAGGACGGTGGAGGAGAGATGAAATATCGACAAGAACGAAGAGCAAGGTGGTTGTGATGGCAGAGCAGGATCGAGGAGGCATAAAGATGAGAGAGAGACCAGGAGGTGCTCGACGCCATGGAGTGGTGCCTATGAGATGTAGCAGAAAGAGAAACAAAGAGAGAGAGAGGGCCTCAGGTTGCTGGGCTAGGCATGGAGGAGAAGGGGCTCCGAGGGAAGACTGCCATGGTGTCAAGGTGTGAGTGGTGGCAAAAGGCTCCCCTAGCGGCGGGAATATAGAGAAATCCGAGAGAGAGAGAGAAAGGTGATGTTAGATTCGGGGAAAAGGAAATTTTTTGCATAGGGGCTAGGGGAGAAGAGGGGTGGCCTTCGAGGTGAAGTGGCGGTGGCGTGGTGGGATCGTTGGCGAAGGGCTGTGTGCAGCAGCGTGGGTTGAGGGAGAAGAGGGATTTGGGAGATAGGGGTGGAGGGAAAAGAAGAAGGGGAACGTGGGTCATTTAATTTTATTAGCTTTTGCGGCGACATTAACTCACCGCAAAACCTACAATCGTCGCTGCAAAATCTGAGCTGCTCATTTTCAATGGCTTTAAAAATTGTTGGAACTGCTCATTTCCGGCGACTAAAGATTCGCTTGAAATAGTCTTCTACAATTTTTTATAAATTTTGTAAAAGGCTATTTCTAGCGCTTTTTATTCGCTACTAATAAGCATTAATTCTCCGCAAAAAGTATCTATTGTGGTGAATTTGCTATTAGTCATAAATAAAATGCCACTACAGTTATAAATTTTATTTGCGAAGGCAAAAATCGCCACAAAAGTCTAAAAGTCACTGTAAATAAGTGAACAGTAAATTCAGCATCAACATTTTGAATACATTGCATTGGATTTCAGCAGGGAAACAAAAATCGCCACAAATAAGGACTATTTGCGGCGATCTTTAAATTGCTGGAAACTGTCTGATTTCTTGTAATGAATCTAGATTTTATATATTTATAAGTCTCTTCTAGAAAATAATAAGATTACTATAATGTCTTGGCCCTTGGATTGATGAGGAACTTTTTCAACATTTTAAGGGAAGCTTAGTTTATTCTATAAATCTTGAAAATGACTATTACCACATAAGTTATTAGCACTAGGTGCTTCTTGTCATTGAAAATGACAAGGTACAAAGTATTGTTATATCCACTTATAGAGTGTGCATATATAGTGCAATCGTTTTAAGAAAAGAGTGGAGTCTACTATTAAAAAATTAATTTTTTTTTCAAATGGGTCTGGTATTAATTCACTTTTTTTCAAAGAGATTGTGTGTTGCTTGCACACTTCACAACTGTAAATATTATTTCTCTTATAATAATATATGTCATGTCACATACTCGGTACTTATTGTACTTTTTCTTCACTTATACCACTCATCATTTATCTTACATTTCTCTTTGAATCATGTCACGGGCCTTCCAATTGGCTTATCACATGCCATCAACTCAAACTGTCACAATCAACATAGTCCTCTAAAAAAAATAATAGTGGAGATAAATGGGTGAGTCCACCAACTCAGCAAATAATGAACTTATACTAGTCTTTAAACATAAGCCAGTTACAGAATACAGAAAAAAAAGAGTTCAAAAAAATGGCAATGGTATTTCAGAATCATTTCATTATAATAATATACAAAACACCTTACGCGCATGCATAACTAAAACAACATCATAAATATAGCCATCTTTACCCCTAGCAAGTTTGTGCATATTAGCGATTAGTCAAGTAGAACATAAATTACTTTGTCACTAAAGTGAGTTCACTCAAAAGAGAGGTCATGCTTACTCCTAGCAGGGTTGTGCATATCTATGGATAGCCAAACAAAACATAAATCACTTTTTCACCAAAGTGAGTATACTCAAAACAGAGGCCATGTTTACCCTCGCGGTAGGGTTATGCACATCTATACATAGCCAAACAGAACGTAAATTATTTTCGTCACCAAAGTGAGTGCTTACAAAACAAAAGCCATGTTTACCCCTGTGGCAGGGTTATGCCTTCTGCAGATGCCAAGTAGAACATAAATCACCGTGTCACCAAAGTGATTTCACTCAGAGCCGAGGCCATGTTTACCCCATAACAGCGTTGTGCATTCTGCTGATAGCCAAGCAGAAGATAAACTACTTTATCACCAAAGTGATTTCACTAAAAATAGAGACTACAGTTTTACACCCATCGTGAGGCCAGCATAGAGGCCACCATTTTATACCCATGAGAAGGTCAGAACAAAGGCCACCATTTTACACTCGTGGCAAGGTTAGAACAGAGGCCACCATTTTATACCCATGATAAGGTAAGAACAGAGTGTCATACCCGAGTCCTACTACGTAAGTCCTTACGTCATTTTATTAATTCTTTAAGTTAAATATTTTGAGATAAATATATTTTTCTTACTTCCAATTATTTTATTTTAAGATGAGTATGTTTTATTTTTAAAATACGATTTATTAAAATAAATCAAGGGTATTATTTTTAAGACTTTGAAATATTTTCTCTTAAGCCCTTTAAATTTTATTTAATTAAGAAATGGCCCAATTATTCTCTACCTTAGGATGGGTAGGTGAGAAAATATCTTCCTATGCTTGAATCCGCACCATCCATCCCTTAGTCTATGAGATAAGCCTTGACTAATCAACTAAAACCATTTATCCCATTTCACCCGTAAGATTCTAGGACAAGCCAATAAGCTTTTGCTTCCATAGACTTCTAAAGCAAGCCATCAAGCCCTTTGACCCATGAGCTTCCTAAGGAAGCCATTGACTTTGCTTTCCCTCTACCCATCGTCCAAGGCAACAAAGAGAAGAGAAAATAAAATAAAAGCTATCCCAAGCATTCTATCATCCTACCCGTCGACTCTCACCCAAGAAAAGAAAAAAAAGAAAAAGTTTCACTTTTTCCTCCAAGCTAAAGCTCTTCTTCTCCTCCCTTTTGTTCTTCAAGAAAACAAACCCATCTCATCTCCTTCAAGCTTGTGACTCCATAGTAAGGGACAAAGAAAAATATTTTTCTCTCATCCTCTCCAAGCCATACGAGTATACTCTCTCCATATTCATTTTCGGATTTGCCTCAAAGCTTGGAAATAAAGCTTGATTTCATCTTCCAAGTGGTGAAATATTGAAGGTAATAAACTTTTGGTTTATTCCCTAGTGTGATTTACTTGTGGGTTTTGAATTTCACTATTTTCTTACCCATGATGTTTCGGTTTTGGGGTTTAAAACAGTGATATTGTTGCTCTTCATACACACGGGTTTACCACTATTTGGTCCTCTATCTTACCTCTTGAAAGCGGCTAAGAGTTTAAGGTAAAAATCCTAATTTGACTTATTTATTTTAATGTGATTTTGGAAGCTCATTAAGTTGTTTTAGCTTGTGTTTTGGTGTAGTTAAATTCCTATATTGTAAATAAATATGTATGCCCTATTTTTAGCCCAAACCGAATAGTATTATAGTTGTTTGCTATGTATATTCCTATATTTTGAAAAATACTATGTTGTTATTAAACTTGGTTTAATCATAAGTGATGATTAAAATGATTTTAAATTATATATGTTGGTATTATGTGCCTTGTGTTGAGATTTGGTTGGGAATCTATTTTTAGGAAGCTAGAGGTTTGGTTTAAAGGTTTTACTTGGTCCTATAATTTTATATCTTGCTTTTGAAAGGTATTCAGTGAGTAAATCATAAGTTAAGTATTTAAAGGTTTTAAAGTTTCTTAATGGATGACCTTGCCGTACTTTATGCTACTTTAATTTTAATGGAAGGTTTTATCTAAACTAGTTAATATATTGTTTATATGAATAAGTTATAGCTTAGTTAGTTTAGATATAAGAGATTAAGTGTGCTTGGTATGTTATGATATGCAAAGCTGTCCAAGTACCCCTAACCCATGTCATGCCATGTCTTGATGTAAAAGTGGCCCACTTATGTTGTCCCTCGTTGGTTTAATCCTACCTAACCCGAGAGTCCAAAAGGTTGATAAGCTAACCTTTTTTATGATGAGGGACTACAAGTTGATTAAAAGGCATGTTTTCTAAGCTTGTTAGCCTACTTGAGATGCCTAAATCTATTTTAAAGCTCATTGTCGAGAATTCTAGATTTTATCTCCTAGTGTCCATAACTCAAAGTGAGCTTGAACCAAAGAGACCTTGCTTGAAGCCTGTGAATTCTTAGTTATTTTTCATATAAGCTTTCAAAATAATCTTTCTATAGATAGCTAGCATGTATTAATATTTAAGTTATTTCTTTTGTAAGTCGAGGTGAGGAGTAGTCATTTGGGTTAATGTTAAGCATAGAAGGGACGTTAGATTATAATATTGTGGCTTTCTCTTTTAAAGGGAGGGCTAAATAATATTTTATAATATTAACACGCTTATGGTATTTATTGGAATAGGATCTATATTGACGATGGAAGTATCGAGGAGCATCGAGGTAAGTAGCTATGACCATACTTCTTACACCAAGTTCTCTTTATGAAAGAATGTCTCTCTCTCTTATTGCAAATGTTCTTCTAAAGAAAATGGTAAATAAATATAGTATGTACAAACCCTTTCTTGATAGCCCCTGTTAAGCACCCTATCGATTATAATTGTGTGTATGTGTATAAGGTAATGCATGCACGTAGGTTCTAAGTCATGAGGTTTCCATACATGCTCTCTCAATAATCTTGTTGATTATTCCTATATGTAGTATAGCATGAAAATGTATCTTGTTCATAAAAATGCATGTGCATTGAAGTAAGAAAGATGATGAAAATGTTTTGATTGCAAAGGAAATGAAATGAATGTCTCATGTCTTATGCTTCAAGTGATGCTTTAAATGAGTTTTAAAATGCCCCTATGAACTTATGCTTTTAAATGATGTGAGGAAAGTGTTTTAAATGTCCCGATGAACTGACGTTAAATGTCCCTATGAACTGACGTTAAATGTTCCTATGAACTTATGTTTTATGGATGCCATGAAAAATGATGTTTAAGCTCATGCTTTTAAAATAATGTTTCTTCATGAATGTACTGTTAAATGAAAAGATAATGTTTAAGTTCATACTTTAAATGAAGTTTTCCCTTGAATGCATTGTTAAATGAAAAGCACTGAAAAGAAAGTACTGAAAGGACTGCTATGAATGAATGAAAGAAAGAAAGGACTGAATGAATGAACGTTTTATTGTATGAAAATACGTAATGGCCACAAGAGTGAATGAAAATGGGTACCCAAATGAATGAATGGGCAGATGGCAATGCCGGGTAGTAGTATCTGGTAGTGCACCCAGTGCTGCACCCTAACGGAATGGGATTCCAACCCGTGGCCACGAGCGAATCCATTGGCCACAGGGCCGCTAACCCTAGCATGCGGGGCGTAACAGTGTGCAATGGCCTATGAAAGTGAAAAGATGAAAAGCATGAAAAGCATCTTTATGCATGAAAGTATGGTTTACTTCCCAAGAATGTTTATGCATGAAAGTATGGCTTATTCCTTAAACAGTCATGCATGAAAGCATTGTCAATAATAGCGAAAATGTTTATGTATGCATGTTTCAAAAGAAAATAATAGATGCCTAGTATGTTCACTGCATGGTGTACTACTTACTGAGTATTTGACTCATTTTGTGTTAAATGTTTTAAACGTCCAAGTAACGATGAAAAGGCTGGGGAGCAAGGCATTACTGCAAAGAGAGAGGCAAACGCTTAGGACCTTTCCTAACAAGGACAGTTATGTTACGAATGATAGGTTATGTTATGCATATTTTGGGATGGACTCTAAGAGTCCCTTATGGATGAATGTTCAAATAGAATGTCCATTAGGTGTTTCCTTTTATTAAATGAAAAATTTAGAATGCACGAATGTCATGTCCATACCAATCGCATGTTATTAGAAAAAGAAAATGATGAAAAAGAAAGAAAAGGCATGTAAGTCAGGATCCCGTCCTTCCTGGGATGGGGTTGTGATATAGAGGCCACATTATATACTTGTGATAAGGCCAAAATAGAGGCCACAATTATAACCCTTGGTAGGGCCCGTGACCAAAGCATAACAAAATCTTATGCCTAAGGGTTTTCAAATATAATGCAAAAACATAAATGTATATTTAATAGATACTATCATATAATAAGTAAATGATTAGTAGCATTTAGGAATTGTTGTTGAAACAGGAGGAAGCAAAAAAGGTTTTTCTCTATTAGGGTTTTCTTTTTTAAAATAACGTTGCTAGGTCTACGTCGTGAGGCTGCATTGCAGCTGCTGATCCAGTGTAGGTCGACGTTCGTATGTTGATCTCATCTCGACAGTGCCTCAACCCTTGCTAGAGATGCCTATGTCCTTTCGTGCGCTGAAATATGTTGATGGAGAACTTTGTTTTCAGTTTTCTAAGGAGGAGATTGCTAGGTCTGCTGAACCTTTTCGATTGTCCTTTGTTCTCAATTTTCTGAGGCAGCGGCCTTCGCTGGATGCAATAAGATCTTTCATTCATAATCGTTAGGGTTTATAAGGAATACCAGTTGTATCAACGATGAGGCGTCTTCATAACGTGTTTGTTCGCATGGCTAATGAATCTAATTTTCTAAAAGCTCTCTCTAGTGAAGCCTGTGATGTGGATGGTGTTCCATTTCGTGCCTTTCACTGGAAACCAAATTTTAATGAAGATGAGGAAACGTCGCTTGTACATGTTTGGAAAGTGTTGCCAAGACTTCCTCCAAATTTTGAGGATTCTTACCACATCAATTGGTTGTTATATTCATAGAGATAATCCAACGAGATGTGCATCACACACTGATGGTGCTTATTTGTGTCTAGAGATGGATGCTGTGAAAGAATTGATTCATTATTTTTGGATTGGGACACCGGGGTCTATATTTAGTAGAAAACAGGAAGTGATCTATGAAACCCTACCGGCGTATTGTTCACGGTGCAAGTTACAAGGACACAATGTATGCACATGTAGAGTGAAGGTGTAGAGTAATGGTAAAAAAAGTATGGGTGCGTAAGAAATTAAGTGATACTGAGACTAAGGAAGTTAATGAAAATTCTGCAAAGGAGGATGTAGAGAAAGGTAAGGACTTGGTTGGTCCAGACCTAGCGAATGGAAATATGAGCAATACCCTAAAGTCCTAGTTTGAAGAAACTGAGGAGAAATATCCATATTTGAATGGGGACATGCCTAATGGGGGTCTGGAGGTTATAGGTAATGACATAGTGGACTTATTAAGGGATGATGATGAGCATAAAGATGAGAGTACTAAGAAGGCGTGTGATGTTGCATTTGAGGGTGCAGAAATCGGTGAGGAAGTGGAGGTAACGGGTACTATGGAAACTAGTGCTAGTCCTTTCAAAATTGGTGATGAACCTATTTTAGTGGTTGTAATTATGGAGTATTCTATTTCTAAACCTGATTTGGAATTAAACGTTGAGATGTTTTCCAAGCATAAAGATTATGCCACTGAAACGAAAGGGGATGAAGTTAAGAAAAGAGGTGCTTAGAAAATCTTTGAAAAAGTTCAGTGTTCGTCTCGGATGCTAGCCCGACCAAACAAATATTCTTTATGATTGGACCAATACTTTCATGGAATATAAGGGGTATTGGAACTTAAAGGGGTAGATTAAAAATGTTGGTTGTTAAGATGAAACCAAAAATAGTTGCTTTGATGGAACCTTTTGCTTTGTCTGATAAGGTGCATGGTTTGGTGCATTTGTTAAAAATGGACCATTTTATTACAAATGAAGAGGTTGCAGGAAAAATTTGGGTGTTTTGGCGTGATGAAATTTCGGTCCAATTGATTAAAATTAGTGAGCAGTTTACTTCACATCAAGTAGGGGATGGCATTTATCAGTTCCTTTGCCATTTTGTATATGTTAAGTGTACTATAACTGAAAGAAAAGTTTTATGGGAGCAGTTAAATAGCCAGGCTTAGCAATGAACCTTGTATCATTGCAGATGATTTTAATATCATAAGAGATTACTCTAAACATCAAGGTGGAAGATTTCGACCGAGAGTGGCTATGAAGGATTTTAATTCTTGGATTCACCAATGTAGACTGATTGAAATGAAGTCCATGGGCAGGAGGTTCTCATGGTGTAATGGACATAGTGGATTATCTAGGAGCTAGGCGAAACTGGATAGATGCTTCTTGAATGTTAGTTTTTTGTCCATTGTTCCAAATGCTTCTAATTGTTATATGCTGAGAACTACATCGGATCATTCTCCTATGCTCATTGAGTTTAGAACAAATCATTTTCCCTGTGGCCCCTCTCCTTTTCGTTTACAACAGATGTGGATTGAGCACCTAGAATTCTACTCTTTTGTGGAAATGTTTTGGAAGGAGGATGTGGGGGGGGGGGGGGGGTGGTCTTTTGAAGATGGCTTTTAAAATGAAGAAATTTAGGGTGACCTTGAGAGAATGGAAAAAGTGTCTTTGGGAGGACTGAAACAAATTCAGAAGTTAGAAGATCAGATTGAAGTTTTGGATTCAAATTTACAACATGAATGGGACTCTGAGATTGAGCTCGAGCTTGTGCAGAAACATGTGGAGTTGTCTAGTTGGAGGCAGAGAGAGGAGACCAAACTTGCTCAGATGGCGAAACTAAAATGGCGCGTTGACGGGGATCAAAACTCAAAGTTTTTCCATGCTTATTTATCTTATAAAAGAAAAAAAAGAGTTTCAGATATGAGACTACAAGTTGGTACTTATTTGAGTTCGCCTAAGGATATTCATCTTACTGCCGTGAATTATATTTTAGATTTCTTGCAAAAGGAGTGTCAAAGGAATTTACCGGATCTATCTCAGATTATTTTGCCAGTTACTTCAGTGGAAGAATGTGGAAAAATTTGTGCCACCCCCTATATTGAATATGTGCATACTGCCTTGTTTTCTATTCCTTCTAATAGTGCACCAGGTTCGGATTGTTTTGGTTCAGGATTCTTTAAAAGTTGTTGGGATATTGTGAAACATGATGTATTGGAAGCGATTGCATAATTTTTTCAAGGAGGAAAGCTGCCTATATTCTACACTTCTTCTTATGTTGTGTTAATCCTAAAGATGGAAGTGCCAATGAGGTTTGATAAATTCAGGCCTATAAGCCTTTGTTTTGTGATATATAAAATTTACTCTAAATTGATTGTGAATCGTTTTATAGGTCTTCTCCCAAGGATAATCTCTCTTGAGCAAGGTGCTTTCATTCTGAGAAGAATCATTTTTGAGAAAATGAGCCTTACACATGAAATGGTGCACTCAGTACATAAGAAGTCACATGGTAGAAATGTTGTGCTAAAACTGGATATGTCGAAGGCATATGAACTAGTTGATTGGAATTTCCTTTTGGAGGTTCTTCACTCTTTTGGTTTTTCTAATCATGTTTGTGGATTGATTAGAGAGTGCATTACTACACCTTAGTATTCTATTACGATGAATGGTACGACTAAAGGTTTTTTTCAAAGCAGGAGAGGGTTGAGACAATGGGATAATTTGTTCCCTTATTTGTTTATTATTTTGCAGGATATTCTTTCACGCCTTATAAAGCAAAGTGTGGAGGTCAAGAGATTTGGACATTTTTCACAAGCTAGAGGTAGTTGCTTGATTTCTCATCTTATGTATGCCGATGATGTGGTTATTTTTACCAATGTTGGAAGGAAATCTATTCGATGCCTACTGAATATTTTGTCTAAATATGAGGATAGGTCTGGACAAATGATTAGCAAAGAGAAAATGGCTTCTTCTCTAATAAAATTCCCATGGCTCGAAGACGAGCTCTTAAAAGAATATGGCCTAAAACTTCCATTCAAATATTTGGGGGTCCCCATTGTTTTGGGGATGCTTAAAACTTCGGATTTGGAGGAGTTGGTGAGTAAAGTTCACAAGAAAATTAGTGGTTGGAAAATGAGATTGTTATCTCTGGGTGAGAGAGTATGGCTTTGCATTCTCTTGGGATTATGGGGTAGAAGATGATCTACACGCATGGCAGGCAAAACAGAGTCGACACTTCAATTGATTTCATGGTCCAAACTAAGATAGGGTTGAGTTAAACTCAATTCAAATAGTAGTAGCCCCGAGAATCCTGGTATATTGGGGCCATGTGGTGTCATTTAGGATATGCAGGGTAATGTACTTCATGCGTATTCTGTTAATCTTGGACATGGCTCGAGTAATCGAGCATAATTGGCTACATTATTGTAGGGAGTCAAACAATGCAAGCAACAACAGTTTAACTTTGTTGTTATTGAGCTGGATTTGAAGGTGGTCATTTCTTGGTTGAAGAGAGGATGCTATGGAATATGGTACTTGAAAGATTTCTGGAGGAGCTACAAGGGATCCTTCCTACTATGGATTACACAGTTTCACATATATTTTTGGAAGGAAATGCTATAGCCAATTGGTTAGCAAAATATGGTGCGATGGAGGGTAATTCAGAGTGGCAACATATGCAAGATATGCCCAAGTAGCTGTGTGGTTTGATTAGAGTTGATAAATGGGGTCTCCGTGCCATTCGTTGTCGTTGACGAGTTCAATCTGTTTTTTCTACTTGTGGTGTCCTGTTTTAAGTTTGTGTTGCTAGTTTCTATTTCTTTGCTTCAGTTTGTGTTCTCACTTTGTAAAGTTGATCTTTCAGTGCTTTGTTATTAATGGTATTCATCTGCCAAATGTGAGGTTCTTGAATAAAACAAGGGAATTCCCCTTTTAATAATAATAATAAAAATCATATAATAAGATCAAAGAAGAATTGTCTTGGGTTGGGCTTTGATTTAGAAAATGATACTGGGCATGGGGCCTATGGGCCAGGTTATTGCAGTCCTCCCCCTCGTAAAAATTGTCCCCGGAATTTGCCTAGCTACCTATAGATACTCCCAAAGGGCTCATAAAGTCAATAATTTGTACACACCAAAATATCTAAAACTAGGACCCATAAATACATCACTGCTAAGTCTAATTCATTTCGGCGCCTACTAAGACTACTCTTACCACACTTTGGTAAAAATTAACTTCAAGTCTTCAAAATCCATACACACTCACTTATACTCCAACATAGTCATTTTCATCCTAAGCCCTAATTAATAACCTCATTTTTATCAAAATCATGTACCAAAGTTTGTAGAATCTAAAATCTTAGATTTCATAAAATTTTTTCCATAAGGTCTGTAGAATCTAAAACCTCATATTTAATAAAATTCATACTTAAAGTTTGCATAATCTAAAACCTAGACTCTGATACCAACTGTCATGACTCGTACCTGGGGTTGAACCCTTTTAACTTGAAATTTACAAAATATAAAACCTAGATACAATAATCCTCCAAAATCAAATACATAAAAAATCCTTCCAAAGAAAGTAAACTCGACACTAAACGTTCTCTAAAATCTCCTAAATCCACTTGTGCCACCCAACTTGGCACTTATCTTACCTTTCTCTTCTAATCATGTCACATGTCATCTATTCCAAATGTTAGAACCAACATAGTTCTTAGGGAAACTAAAATGGTGGAGACAAATGGGTGAGTCCACTGATTCAATAAGTAGCAAACCTATATTAATGTGTAAACATGAGCCAGTTACAAAATACAAAAACATATATGTCTAAAAAAAAGGTAGTGGTACTTTCAAAAGTATTTTGTTATAACAAAAATTAATACAAAAGACCTTAGGCATAAATATCATTGAAATAACATTAAAAAAAGGGCCATGTTAACTCCCATGGCATGGTTATGCATATGCGGATAGTCAAGCAAAGCATAAATCACTGTGTCACCAAAGTGATTGTACTCCAAACAAAGGCCACCATTTTACAACAATGGTGAGGTCATAACAAAGGCCACCATTTTATACTCGTGGCAAGTTCATAACATAGGCCACCATTTCCTCCACCAATTTACACTTGTTTCGACACAAGTAATATCTCGTTTGTCTCTCTTTCTCTATCTATCTGTGCCTCTCTTGTTCTCTCTCTCTCTCTCTCCCTCCCTCCCTCCCTCCTCCCAAATTTGCATCTTATTGCCCAAGCTTTGCTCCACCATGAGCTTGCCCCTGCTAGTAAGTCGCTCTCCATTGGTATTTCAGTTTCTCGATTCCTCTCTTTTGGTTTCACTCTCCTTTCTCTCTATCCACTCCCACTATACCTCCTGGTTGTTCACTATTCCACTGAGTCGTGCATGACCATGGTAGCCCTTTTATCAACAGTAAGCTCCTCAACCTCCATCTCATTCTTGTTATCGTTCTCGTTCTTATGCCCTCTTTCTCTCCTCTTCAATGTCACTCTCTCTCAATTCTTTGTATTTTCATTTTTGTTGCCACTCATGTCACCCTCCACACCACGTTGTTGCCCTTCTCTACACTATCCAACTCTTGTCTGCCTTGTGCCGCCACATGCCACCAAGACTATAGGTCTCCCCACCCATCTTTTTTCCTTCGTCTATGTCCATAACTATTTCCCTACCCATCTGTCTCTCTGTCAACTCTCCCATTCCGCAATGAGCCTCACCACACCGTATGGACTGAACATACTATTTCCATTACTATGCACCGCATTGCCGCCATCATCATCCTCCATGCATGTGGGGTAAGTGTCAATCACCTCTCTGCCTCCTTGATCCATGTCTCTATTCCTCTCCCTCTCTGTTTACTCTCTCTCTCTCTCCGTCTTTGTCTCTCTCTCTCTCTCTCTCATCTCCCCAATGTTTGCATATCTCGTGTGCCACCATGATGATTGGAGGTTGCTGTGCCACAAGCCCACCACATGACACCATTCAATTTGTGTTGTTCCAAAGCCATGACTAGTGAAACACCACATAAAGTTTGGTGAGGTAACCTCTTTTCCCATGCGCTTGTAATTTCAACTATATTTAGTATGGGTTTTTTTTTATTAATTAGACTATTTTTGGAAGGTGTAGTGGAGTTGAATGTATTGTTGGTTTTGTTAATGAGAGGCCACTATTATATCTCATGGTGGGGACATAAATCAATATTTTAACCCGTGTTGGGGCCCAAAATCAGAGCAGAACATAATCCTTAGGATTTTCGTATATAGTAACATATCATAACAGAGTATTGAGCAGGTCAATATCCTAAAATCGGACCAAATACTTCATATATCATATTCACATTTTATGCAATAGAAAAATAGAGTAAAAAAATTTCTCATGTTTATACCAGTCATGATAAAATGTAATATTTCATAATTAAGATACAATGACTAGTGCAGAAAATAACTGAGGTTGTTTTCATAATAGAATATGCAAGTTTTTCACGAAATCAACCTCCCTCAATTTTTGTCAAAGTTTAGCATAAGAGTACAACTTACTTGACTTTTGCAGTATACTATCTAAGGTTTAAATTCGAACAAAACTAGTATCATGACCTATTCTAGAAAATATCACAAACATTAATAACTCATGCCAATACACGTCCAACCAAACCGAACTCTATAACTCAAATAATAGCTCAATAAGGGCCAAAATCCGCTCCTTTAACCAATTACAAACAATCTCAATGCCCAAAACATCCACCCTAAATTTTTGACTACTAGAGACATGCATGACTAGATTCTTTGTTTCATTTCAACACAACCATAGCAACTTATCCAACAAAATCATTCTCCCACTATTGGGATACCCTTGCGACCAACCTACAATACCTCAACTTACCAACAATCAATCAATAATAGTAACAAAACCAACAATAGACTCAACTCCGCTACACCCTCCAAAAACAGTTTGCTGAATTAACAAACCACGTACTAACAGTTAACGACAAATACACTAGTAAAAGAGATACGTGCCTCACGCGGCTTCAAGCAATGTTTGACTGGACTTAGTGATGGAACAACACGAATTGAATGGTTCCTTGTCGCTGGGCTTTCGGTGTGGTGGCCCCCATTGGTTGCGATGAAGGGCTGAGCAAGGACATAAGGAGTTATTGAGAGAGAGAGAGAGAGAGAGAGAGTAAGATAGGGAGACGAGGATTGAGAGACTTATCGGCAGTTTCGTGAGACATTGTGAGTGGTGTGGGAGCTAGGTAGGATGGAGGGGTCACGCTGGCTCCAATGGCCTTTGTTGGTCACTGTTGTCAGCCCAACATTGAGACGCTATTAGATATGAGAGAGAGAGAGAGAGAGAGAGAGAGAGAGAGTGAATGAGGTAGAGTAACTTGCCAGTGTCAAAAATTGAGAGGGAGGCAGTGACGTTATTTAGGGTTATGAAAATTTTAGGTTTTTAGGAATTAAAATAGGTTATTTAAGTATTTCAAGTTCAATTACGAAGTAAGTTTTTCAATTAGAAACTTTGATCAAGTTACATGACTATTTTATAGCTGACGATTGATATTCATCGGCATTAGTGTGAGGAAATTCAAAGAAGTTAAGAAGTCTAGATAAGCGGGGTTCTAATGCTAAACTTTGCATAAAAGAAAGGACTGTGATTGATTTTATGAGAACTGTGCACGATATATTTCGAAAATAAATGTGAAAACAACCTCAGTCACGTGTTCTGCATTACTCGTGAAACTTTGTATAAGAAGAAAGTATTTTCTGTCATAACTAGTGTAGACATGAGCTTATTTTGGCATTATATTTCTAAACTCTGTATAAAGGAGCGAATATGAAATACGAAAACTTTTGCATGATTAAGTGAAAATGCTATGAATCTGTTTTTGATTTTGTGAAGATGATATGAATTTATTCCATACTTTTGTGTTGATATGATGCGGCATCTGAAAATCATTTGGCATGACTTTCTGATTCTGTTCTAGTTCCGATTCTATTTATGTTCTATTCAGTTAATGCTGCCCCGCTACCAGTGATAATAGTGGTATACGGCCCTACCACAGGTGATAATAGTGGTATATGACTCTGCCACAAGTAATAATAGTGGAATATGGCCCTGCCACAGGCAATAATAGTGGTATACGGCCTTCCCACAGGTGATAATAGGCGTATATAACCCTGCCACAATTGATAGTAGTGGTCTCTATTTGTGTAACACCCCGCTCCTTCCTTCTGACATTAAGTAAATTCCGAGGACGGAAATTATGTAACAGTTTGCCCTTCTCTCTAGCTACTGCGAGCCTCGTTATGCTTGCCGAACCTCGATGTGGCATGTTTCTAAAGATATTATGTGATTTCTAAAGTACGTCCGGTGTTTTAAATGCGCTGAAAATATTTATATGAGGTGTAGTGTTATTGAACTGAGTTTGATTTTAAATAAGACAATTATAATATTCTTGAAGAGCTCCAAAAATATTATAATTGTCGGAAATCATTTTAATATCATTCATTAAAATGATTTCAGCTATTCAAAATATTATGAGATTTAAATTATGTTGAAAACTCTAATTAATTAAATGGTTTATTCTTTTAAAGATATTAAATAAGACTTTATCATTTTATTAATGATGAAGGAATATTATTTTTATAAACTAAAGTTTAGTTTAAATAATATTCTACCTTAATTCCTCTTAGTGCTTTTAATTACGTTAATGTTTACGCATTTTCAAATCAGTGTTTTAATTCCCTATCGTTAGATCGTCTCGTAGATCCCAAGATAAAGGATCTGGATTAAATACTCAAGCCCCCTTTCTTCTCCCTCACTTTTCCCTTCCCTCTCTCTCTCCTCCCTCTCCCTTACGTCGCACGCTCCCCCTCCCACTCGCCGATTCTTCCTCTGCCCAACCCAGCCCAGCGCCGCCACACGCCGCCTAGTCTCACCGCCACCACCGGTAGCTTCCTCTCACGCCGGCAAGCTCCTTCCCTCCACCAGTGAAACCCACGCCACCCTCTCTCCCCTCCTACGGTAGCCCCAACCGAAATGGGTTTCACCCACTATCTCCTCCTTGCGTCACCGTACGCGGCCACCCACGGCCACCGAGCACCACCATGAGTGATTACTTGCATAATTTCTTATGTTTTATCACTTCTTAACTTTAAATTTTAGTCTAATTTTATTTATTTTTGTTGATTTTAAGTTTCATTGTCGTCATTAAATTTTATTTCAGATTTGAAGAAAATGAAGATTTTAATTTTAGCAGCCCATTGTCTGGTGACTCTTTCATTTAATGAAGAATTAGGCACTTTGAAAAATAAAAGCCAAGAGAGATTTACGTATGGAATCTTTTTCGCATATGCAAAGCTGCAGTTTGACTTGGCTTTATAAGCTGGAATTAAATACGGGCCAATTGGTATAGAAGATGCACGAAACGGAAGGGAGGCAGCTGAAGGAATGAATGTGTTATGCGGGAGTTGCTGCGCAGACGTGCGGGACAAAAGGTTGGAACGCGTGCGCAATTGCAGTTTGAATTTGACTTTTCAAAAGAAAAAAAAATGAAAAAGTTGGAAGACGCACGGATAAGGGAATTTGAATTGAACTTTGACTTTTCATAAGGAAGAGAACACAGGAGAAAAAAAAAAGAAACGAAAAAGGAAAGAAGAAAAAAAAAAAAAAAAGAAATAGAGAGGAGAAGAAGAAAAAGAAGTAGACGATGCAGACCCGAGAAGGAGCACGGACTAACGCTTCGATTGAGAGGCTTGGACTGTGAGGAGCATTTTTTTTGTTTATTTTTTTCTATTTTTTTTTTTTAAAAAATTATGGTAAATTCGTTTATATAAAATTTAATTTTTAGCATGAACTAAATTTTCTTTATTCTAGGAAAATAATATAATCTAATTCTGAACTATGCTTGATTTTCTATTCTAATTTGAAGTAATTCTCTTCTATGTTTGTCTAATTTATTCTGAGGTTATTACTTCTAATTAACTGGCCATTAATTAGATGATTTTAATCCTGTGATTTGTTATCGAAAGAATGAATTATAGGATAGATCTTGGATATTTCAGCATAAGTAAATATAGAGATCGAAAGACTTATATGATCCTATATAGTATTAAAATCATTGATCTTGTTGCTTTCTTTCTTTATAATTTGCATACTCTTGTGTAAAATGATGAACAAAAATAATTTCTAATTGACTATCGAAATAGGCTTTTGGATGTTTGTGGAGATTTGCTAACAAATGGAGAGAATTAAATTCAATTAGTTAGATGAGTAAAGCATAGTAAGGAATTAGGTGAAATCGATTTCCTAGAAGTTTTCTTTCTCATTGATTTGATCTTTAAACAACAGTTTTCTTTTGCTTTGAGTATTTTCTTTGAATTAATTTTATTTTAATTTGCAATTACAAAAATCTTATTGACTTTTCTAAATAAAGTCGAGATTAGTATAATTTCGATATTTGTCAAAAGTAAGTTACCAATCCTTGAGGACGATACTCCTCTCATCACTTTACTATAAAATTACGATATTGTGCCCTTATGCCGCCATACGCTACTACCCAGGCCACTGCACCACCACCAGAGCCTCCTCTGGCCACCGGCGACTTCCCCTAGCCACCCCATGTCAGCCGAGCCACCTAGCTCCCCCACTATCTCTCACTCTCCCACTGCTCCTCTCCACCTCACGGCTTAGATCTACTGCCATAGAGCCGCCGGGGCGCCACCTCAACGCCACCACCAACTCCAACGCACCTCCCTCAGCCCCTCCATGGCTAGCCATGACCAGCCAAGCTCTCCCTTTGATTTCCATGTTTAGACCCACGGCCTTAACTCCTCCACGAGTCGCCATGTCTCCGACATGTGCCACCTCGGCACCACCACGAGATCACCACTCCAGGACCACGACCCACCCCTCCTACGCTTAGACCCGCATCTCTAGCCACCTCCAATGGCCAAGACAGCGACTGTACGTGGGTTAGCTGCCACGTACGACCATTTTGACGTCATTGACTATGACGATCAGCGAGTTATGCACGGGTTATCTCGTCGATGGTATAACCCTCTATCCCTCGTTATTTATGTTAAATATTAGGTGATTGGTTAGGTTGTGGATTGTGTTGTTAGTATTGTGGAGTTTGCTGTGTAGTGTGGTGATGTGATGTGCTATGTATGCGAAGTGTTGGGAGTAGTTGTGAAGTGTGCTGTGTAGTGTTGTGGACTATGTTGTAATGGTGGCATGGCATTGTGTGGAATAAAGAGAGTATATGTAAAATATACTCTCTTGGCATAATGTGGAATGGGAAGAGTACATGTGGAGTGTACTCTATGAGGTGTAGCGTGGGTGAAGAGAGTACACGTGGAGTATACTCAATGTGATGGAGTGATGCACCATATGACATGTATGCCGTAGTGGTGATGGGTTGTAGTATGTGTGAAGGGAGTATACGTGGAGTGTACTCCATGTGTTGCAGTGACACACCGTGTGGCGTGTCGTAGAGATAAGGACGGTTGTGTAGTTGATGGGCATAGAGCGTGGTGAGTAGTGTCGGGAACTGTGGAATAGTGTCCCGAGAAAGTTAATATGTGGCTTGTAATCTAAGGTGACAGGTGTCACCGTAATTGACTTATGGCTGGAAATATGTGTGAAGTGACAGAACAAGTGTAAGAGCGCGCAGCGGAAGCATGATTGGGGAATGTCACGAAGTGACATGGTTACTGGCAGTAATGCTTGTGATGGGTGAGGAGTTAGTGTATAAATGGCATAGTAGGAACGTGACGAGATGTCACGATGTGACAGGAGTACATGAGGGACCGTTCTAGTGATGCGTTAAGAGTTAGCGTAGAAATGACGTAGCGGGATGTCAGGTGAAGTGACACGGTCACGGTATAGCTTGAGGGTAGTCTCAAGCTATATGACGTGACGTAAGACATAGTTGTGAATGGAGTCTTGTCGTGTTAAGTGTTGGGATAAATTGTCAAAAGGGACGGGTAGCATGAAAAGTCATGCTAGCCGGGTTAAGACAAGGTTGGTATCGGAGTATGAAGCTTGTCCCTACGAGCATGTGATCGACCTGTCATATGTTGATCTTAGGTAATAAAGGGGTAAGGTACATGTGTAATCTAGTGACACAGATGTGTTGGATGGATTCATCATATGTAATGGGTAATCTGTCCTAAGCATGGTTACATGGTGCTTAAGCCTCAGAGTTGGCTTAGAGTCGTGTGGCGTGTATGGATGGGAATGAGGATTTAGTATGGGCTAAGGTGCATAAAGGCAGTGACGGGTGTATTGTCTAGGATTGGGAAGCGTGATTCCGTCGGTTGGAATCATGCGTCGGAATGTGGGTTAGTCGGAGAAGTAAGACGAAAGTCTTAGTGTCTTAACCCTAAGGTGAATCATAGGTTCACTTTAGTGGATGAGCACTCGAGGTAAAACCTTGAGTTGGAGGAGGTAGTGACCATAAGTTGACCCCGAAGGTCTTAACATAGTAAAGGGCACGTAAGAGCACGGGATAGAAGGAAAGTGTTCCAAGTGAAGTGTAGCTCTATTTATAGTTAAGCTGTTTATGCATTAGATAGAGAATGACGTCAAGATTATGTGTATGCATGTAGGTTGTCATCTGACACGCACATGAATGGATTGCATGATATGATAGTAGCATGGAGTCCAGATAAGTATTACATTCATACTCTTCTAAAGTTTTCTAAAATATACAAAAAAGAAAACGAAATGCTTTCTCTTTACGATGCCTTACGAAGCTACACGAAGGACGTTTTACGAAAAGCACGCTAAGTGTTCAAAGGTATTAGTATGTACCGGCCCTACTTGGCAGCCCCTTTTTACACATTCGAAAGTATTAATTATACTCATGTGAATCAATGACTATACGCGGTATCTATTGTATGTATTTCCCAAGAAAATAAATGTTGAGGCTCGTGCCTCGAGCTTTAAACTAACATTTTAACGATGCGAAAAAAGTTTTTTAAAAGGTCCTTATGAACTTATGTTTTATGGATGCCATGAAAGATGATGTTTAAGCTCATGCTTTTAAACGATGTTTTTCTATGAATGAACTGAAAAGATAGAGCTGAAATGAACTGAAAAAGGATTAAAATGACTGAACTGAAAAAAAGGACTGAACATTTAATGTATGAAAATACGTAACGGCCATATGAATGAATGAAAGGGGTACCAAAGGACTGGGCAGATTGCAATGCCGAGTAAATAGTACTGGTAGTGCACCTAGTACTGCCTCCTGACTGAAAATGGATTCCCAACCCATGGCCATGGGCGGAGTCCGGGTCCGAAGAAAGACCGCTAACCCTAACACACGGAGCATAACAGTGTGTACCGGCCAATGAAAGTGATAAGAAAGAATGTATGAATGCATCGCATTCTTTAAGAAGTGAAGGCACTGACGGGGGACATGTTTTACGAAAAGAAAGCCCATTTTTAAAGAAAAATCCCGTCCAGTGATGTTTTCAAATGAATGGACTATGCATGTACGTATAGTATATATGGAATGATCAATGCATGAATGAAAACATATGTTATTATATTTTAACTGTATGAAGTAATGCTTACGAGTCATCGACTCATTTTAATTTTTATGCATGCCCCTCCCCCGACAGGAATTGAATTTGAAGTACGCGTCAGGACGGACATGGCCCATAGAGAAGAGCACAGAAGTCTAGGCATGAGAGTTTAATTGTATCAGTGGACTTTTTATTGTAAGATTAGTGTTTTCCGCTGTAAACCTCTTTTATTCTCAAAACATATTTTATTTTATAACATAGAGTTTTGCACCCTGGGTATGGAAGTAAAAATTTTTAAATTGAACGGTAATTCCCGTCGTCCTTTCTAAAATCATTTTATAAAAAGTCACACCACAAGGACCGGCGTTACAATTTGAGTGCACATCATTTTGGTGAAAGAGTGATTTATGTTCTACTTGGCTATCCGCAGATGCACAACCCTACCACGGGACTTAAACATGGTATTTTGTTCTAGCATGATGATGATGCTCAGTTGTGCTATGCCAAAAGATATTTTGGAATAAGAACATTTCCGATCATTCGCTCTGATAATTTTGATATCATGTTATGATTATGCATTTCGAAGCTAAAATTGTTTTGTTCTGCATTCTGAACTCTGTAAATGCTCATGTTTACATACTAGTATATGTCATCTGCTTACTGAATTGTTAATAACTCACCCCTTATCTCCACAATATTTTTCAGATAATTTTGATGGTTCAACTAGAAATCATGAGTGGGAAGTATAAGCAAGATTTTATGATCGCAGAGGAATAAGTGTCAAAGGGCACAAATGATTATTGGAGAGTCTTATTTAGTAGATTTATTATTTTCTTTTGTTTTGGGCATTTTTGAGACAGGGATATTTCTAAGCCTTTATGGAGATTTTAGTTTGTTATGTTGAGGTATTTCTTTGATGTCCCTGTGGAAGAAAATATATAATTGTATTGAGAAAATAAGTTAATATTTTGTGGAGTTTTTCGAGTATATATATTTGTGTTCTAAGAGATGATTTTGGATAAAAGCAACTAACTCTCTGGACCTCCGGGAACAGGGCATTATAGTTAGTATCAGGGCCAGGTTTGAGATTCTGCAGACTTTATGATTGAGTTTAGGGAATCTGAGGTTTAGGGATTTTGCATACATTAAAAATAATTTTGATGATCTGAGGTTTTAAATTTTATAGATTTTAAGAAATAATTTTCATGACATTTGGGATTTTAAATCCGGTAGGCCTACTTTGTGGACTATAGGAAGTAATCTTTATAATAAAATAATCATGCACCTCAAAAGGAAATAATTATGTTGAATTAACACAAACAAACTTATATCAACCCACAAAATGGATTGACTTAAAATAACTTTATGTTGAAAAGTGCTACATATATAAAGAGAGTGTACAAAAATAAACCTACAAACTAATGTGGCTCCATATGATCCATTAGATCTACTTTATAATAAAAGTAATTTTACAATCTGACGTTCTGTATCAAGCCACACCAGTTTATGGGTTTAGTTTTGTATAATCTCATTGTGGCTAAAGTATTTCTCATTTGAAAATTGATACACATAAACATAATTAATACACATTTCCAACTTCTCAACACTAATCTAAATATTGCTCCAAGCAAAATGGACTTGTGATCCCATAAAAATCGAATATAAAATAATAGGTTATTCCTGTATTCATAAAATCATCTTACATCCAAACATCACCTATTCTTTTATATTCGATTTCTTTGATAAATTATCAATTTCTATGTTTTAGTGTAACGTATTGAAAAAGTGATTTATTCTCATTTTATAAAGTGGAAAAACACATTTCACCATGTTTACATTTTGCACACAAAGCTATTGATGTTGACATCCGTTTTATATCTTTGAGCTATAAAAAATTTGTAATGCCCATATAAAACTTATGTTGGTTTGATGATTAAGATTGTGTCATATCATCTGTTTTTACTTGCTTTTTTTTTTTATATCTTATAAATGATTTGGTCACATGAGTATTATTTATTACTTTTTCCCCTTAGGTATACTATTTTAGTTTCCATAATTTAGAGTTCGAGGATGCAAACCTATTTTCAAAAAGGGAGAAAATGTTAGAGAATATCATTTAATTTTATCTATTTTTCATTTATTAAGAGTTGATCGATTTATGAGAATTGTGTCAAGTCATCTATTTTTATTTATTTTTATTATTGATGTGAAAGTTTATCACATGATCAAGTTATATAAAAAATCTTAACATTTTAACATTTTTCATGAACGTAATAGATCTCATACTAAGCGGTGTGCTATGTAAACAGCTCTTATATAGCACATATAACTCCCCAAAAAATATACATTAATTTCTTCTTAATAAATGATCCAATATGTAGAGTTTTAATGAAATAGAATAAATTGGGAAGTTATGACTTTTCTACTCTGATAGATGAAATTACAACTTGTTCTAAAAGTTTAAATTAATAAAATGAGATAAAATACTTTATTATTTAATTTATATTCTAGTTCGTGACGGAGGGTTTATTTTGACATGAGCTTTTTTCCTCGAAATTTTATAATAATTCTATTCTAAAATAATCAATACCAATGCTAAAAAGTATTTGGCTAATTTAAGGTTTTTCTATAATCATTTATAAATTCTTGTTTTACCTAATAAATAGTCAGTAAGAAAGTTAACTCTTATAATTACTATCATTATAACTTTATCTACTTTATGTGAATTACTCATTTGAATTGTGCTACTTGCAAGTGGGTGTGTAAATACAGTTGAAATATGCTAAAAGAAATTTTGTAATGCCCATATAAACCTTATTTCGGTTTGATGATTAAAATTGTGCCATATCATGATCTATTTTTACTTGTTTTTTATATATCTTACATATCAGGTCAATTGAATATTATTTATTATTTTTTTTCCTGATAAGATATAATATTTTAGTTTCGAATAGAGAAAAAAAATTAGAGTACATGATTTAATTTGATCTATTTTTCATTTATTAAGATTTGATAAATGATTACAAAAATTATGTCAAGTCATCAATTTTTATTTATTTTTGTATGATCAATCTCTATAATTAGAATATAATAAAATATTATTATCTGTCAAGATACTTAATATTAGGAGAACGTCATTCTTTCAATGTAATAGTTTGTCTTGCTGGGAGTTGTTGGGTAATAAATTATTTGTTCGTGGTTTGAATGTTCATGTGTTTTGTCCAGGTAACGCTGATGTGCTGACCTGAGACTGCATGCACAACCGCCACGTTATAGTTTCTCTTTCAAATAACTTAAAATAAAGTAATATTTTAATAATAAATTGAGTAGAAATTGTATTTGGACGTATAGCGTTTCTTATTATTATATACTATATATCAGTCTATCACGGCAACTGGATGAAAAACAAAAGCACGGATTATGAGAGTGGACAAAATCAATCCACGAGAATGGAAAAAAGTAAAGATTCGTATATATAAAATGTGCGCTGGTGACTACGGCGGTGAGGCTGGAGTCGGACTGCTTGCAAGCTGCCAAGTGTTGTGAAAAACAATAATAGAAAAATTAAGTAAGATAAGAAATCAATCATAGAACATAGACATTTACTTAGTTTGACAATATGTTTACGTCCACGAAACTACAAAAATTTTTATTATCTTGATAAATGACAAAAGACACTATTCGAGACAGGTCATACTGTTCTTTTTGGCCCAAACATGTGTTGAAGAATTGAAAAATGATTTGATGATTGAGAAGAGAGCATGAAACCAAAGATCAATGGTGAAGGAAAAAAATTGTTTCACTTTTATTCCTCATAAGTAGAATACACAGCTTTTTATATAGGATATGTACATAAAGCATAAATGCCAAAAATGGAAAAACAACAAAAGAGACCAACTTCGCTCACTATAAAAAAAATGCAGGCTTTTATCCACTACATTCCTAGCTAATTCCATCAAGGAGGTTGCTATGTCATGCGCCCACCAAGGCCTTTTGTTCTTTTTGTCCTGATCACAGCAGCTGCACTTCCACAAGGTGCACTACCTAATGCACGACTTGACTCTTGGATAGTCTCTGCAGGTTGTGGTTGCTTCAGTGAAGTTTGTGACTCCTTCTCAAGATGGGCATAGATGTTTAAGGTGCCCAGCTTGGATAATAGAAAATAGAAGGTGGCAGTAGGGAGAGCCTTGGTGAAGATGTCTGCAAGTTGAAATTTAGAGGCTATGTGCACAGGTGTGAGGACCTTAGCTAACACATTTTCCCAAACAAAGTGGCAATCCAATTCAATATGCTTAGTCCTCTAGTGCAACACTGGATTTTTGGTCAAATGAATTGCTAATTGATTATCACAATACAAGAGTGCTGGCTTAGGATGTTCTATATTGAAGTCCTTGAGTAAATAAATTATCCACACAATCTCGCAACTAGTATGGGCCAAGGCCCTATGCTTTGCCTCTATAGAAAATCGAGAGATGGTGGCCTACTTCTTGAACTTCCAACTAATCAAGGAATCTCCAATGAAAGTGTAAAAACCAATTATGGATCTTTTGGTTTCTGGACAAGCTGCGCAGTCAAAATCACTAAAGGCCTTTATGTGTATAGCTGACTGTGAGGGAGGAAAATGCCTTGTCCTATAGAGCCATTCAGATACCTTAGAACCCTATGAGCTGCAACCATGTGCATCTGAGATGGCTTGTCCGCGAACTGGCTATGAGTGCTAATAGCATATGTAATGTCTGGTCGAGTTATGGTTAAGTAAATTAACCTTCCAATCAATCGCCAATAACCTATGATATCAATTAAGAAATCTGAAGATGAATGCTAAAGCTTGTGATTCATTTCAATTGGTCTGTTGGCTGGTTTGCATCCAAGTAGACCAACATGTTCAAGAATTTCTAAACTGTAGTTCCTTTGGCATAAATGAATACCAGAAGCTGATATGGCAGTCTCCAAGCCTAGAAAATACTTCAAGGTGCCAAGATCCTTAACCTTAAACTGAGAATGAAGGTATGTCATCCACAATAACTAATAGAGTTACAAATCCTGATGTGTCGTTCCTTGTAAACAAGGAGTATTCTGACTTAGATTGTTGGAAACCAATTGAAATAAGAGAAGAGGAGAATTTTGAATACCATTGGCAAGAGGCTTGCGTAAGCCCAATAAAGAGACTTGTGTAGCTTACAAACTAGTCTCTTATCCTTAGAATGTGATGAATCCCCCTGAGTCTGATAACCTGGAGACAGATCCATGTAGATTTCTTCATCCAAATTTCTATGAATAAAGGCATTATGCACATCCAATTGATATAAGTGTCAATTGTAAATAGCTGCCAATGCTAGAAAAATTCGAACTGTTGTGAGTTTGGCCACAAGACTAAGGCCTCGTTTGTGACTCCTAAGAAAGTGTTACATCTCATCTCATCTCATCATTACAACTTTTCCAAATTATCACACAAAATATAATAAACAATTCAATTTTTTCAAATCTCAATTCAACTTTTTCAAATCCCAAAACAATAATAATAGTCTAATAATATTTTTTTCAACTTTCATCTTTCATCTAAAACCATCTCATCTCATCTTTGAATCCAAACCGGCCTTAAAAGTTTCATGGTAATTAAATCCTTTCTTTTGTGTGTAACCTTTAGCCACCAGTCTTGCTTTATTTCTTTCTATGGTCCCATCAGATCTTAACTTGACCTTGCACACATATTTGCATCCAACAGTTGATTTTCCATGGGGAGAGTGGTGATAGTTCAAGTGCCATTATTTTCTAAAGCTTTTAGTTTAGAATTCATTGCCTCTTGCCAATGTGGAGATTTCACAGCTTCTTGGTAACTCGTTGGTTCATGAAGGGGAGGGAGAGAGAGAGAGAGAGAGAGAGGGCATATGATTTGTGAGATGGTGATAACTTAGTGTAGGTTAAGTGTTGATAGAGAGGGAGAGCAGTTGAGGTAAGAAGAGATTGTGAAGTGTTAGTGGCAGTGGCAAGTTGACAGTGATAATCTTGTAAGTAGGTGGGTTGTTTTCTATTTCGATCTGATCTCCTAAGAGGGATGACATGGGTAGGATTAGAAGCAGTGGGTGGTGAGTGATGTGTTTCAGATGAACGTGCAGGAAGTTGAGTGGCTGGAGACAGTTCAGGTGATGGGGAATAGATATTGTTATCAACAAATCTAGTGATGAGGGATCAGAATTAGTGGAGGAATGTAGAACAATTTCAGGATAAGAGAATGTGGAGTCTGATTAGGGGGAAAGAAGGACCAAACCAGGTGGAGGTGCAACAAGGATGGTGTTGGAGCCAGAATTTTGAAAATGGAAGCTGGATTCATAGAAATGACATCTCTGGAAATGAAGCAGGACTGATTCTCTAAATCATAGAGCTTATAACCTTTGACACCAGCTGGATAGCTAAGAAAGATGCACTTATTGGCCCAAGGACTTGCCTTGGTTTTGTTGTGTCTGTGGGTTGATGCAAAACAAAGGAATCCAAATACCATTAGATGTGTGTATGATGGGATGGTTGAGAAAAGGACTTCATAAAAGGATTTATTGTTCAAGGTAGGGGTTGAAATTCTATTAATGAGATGAGTTGTTGTCATGACACCATCCCCCCAGAATTGGAGGAAGAAAAGCTTGGAAGATGAGGGCTCTAGCAACATAGAGAAGGTGTTGGTGCTTTCTTACAACCATCCCATTTTGTTGAGGGGTATAAACACAGGTTTTTTGATGCAAGATTTCACTAGAATTTTGGAAGTTAGGCTTGTCAAATTCCCATCAATTGTCAAATCTTATTTGCTTTATCTTGGTATTGAACTGGATGTGAACCATGTGAACAAAGTTTTGTAAAAGGGATCTAGTTTCTGATTTTAGTTTCAATAAATAAACCCAAGTGACTCGAGAGTGGTCATCAACTATAGTAAAAAAATAATGGTGACTCTGAAGTGAAGCTTGTGAGTAAGGGCCCCAAATGTCACAAAGGACCAATTCAAAAGAAGCTAAAGTGCAAGAAGTACTCAAATTGAAAGATTTTCTTTTATGTTTTACCAAATGGCAAACAATGCATTGTATATCTTTGTCACTTTTTACATTAGGAACATAAGATTGGATTACATTCATTCTCTGTTGAGAAGTGTGTCCTAATCTAAAGTACTAAAGATCAAATCCCTATTGACTATTTTCTTGGAAGACATGACTAGAAATTGTCTGTGATGATTGGTTGACAATGTTACTAGAAGAAAGTAAACCATTGACTGCATTGTAGCAAGGAGAGTTGGAAATGAGGAAGTAAAGGTCATTGTGTACTCTAGCAAGTCCAATCGTCATCCATAAAGAGAGAGCTTGTATGAAGAAAAGTTTGCTTAGAAAAATAAGGCAAAGAGAGGTGTTGTAAGTGAGCTTGCTAATAGAGATCAAATTGAAGGTGAAGGAGGTACATAGAGTACATCAGTGAGACTCAAAGAATTTGATAACTTCACAGTACCAATGTGAGTTACTTTGTCTTAAGTTTTGTTAGGTAATTGAACAAAAGATTGAGTCTCACAAGTAATAGAAGTAAGAAGTGAGGTAGAACAGACCATGTGGTTTGTGGCTCTAGTATCAAGTATCCAAGATGTAGTTTGTGAGTCAATCAAGCGGTGATGTAAAAGAGAGGCAAGATGTTCATGGTGATTGGCAGAAAAAATGGATGAATTTGGTAAGGCACAAGTAATAGATGAGTATGAGTTTGTACCTGCCATTTTGGAGGAGTGAGGGGCACTGGTTGTGGTATCTGTAGGTTTAATTTGGTTAGGTGATGAGGAGTAACTAACATTGAGCTGAGATGTCTGAGCATTAACAAGTGCAATGAGCTATTGAATCTGAGCTTCAGTAATGGGCAACTGTGACCCTTCCATATATGTCTTTTCATGATTCTGTGATGTAACTTGATTTGCTAAATGTCCAGCTGAAAGCATACCAGATGAAAATCCCCCTTTAGATTTAGGAGGGAAGCCAATCAAGTGGTAGCACTTGTCTCTGGTGTGTCCATTCTTACCACACCGGTAATAGGTTACCTCAGGGTTCTCCTTCTTCTTGGCCTGGGATTGGAATGCAGCCAAGGCTGAGGTTTCATAGTTAGGCAGTAGGAGAGCATGAGTCTCCCTCTGCCTTTCTTCCTGCAAAACCAATGAGAAGATCCTATCGAAAGATAGCATAGGAGTCATCAAAATGATTTTGCCCTTGATGCTATCAAAGCTATCATTTAGTCCCGTTAGAAATTTAAAAACACTGTCTCTTTGTTGAGCTTTAACAAGGAACTTTACAATATTACATGTACATAGCTCACAAGAACAGTGAGGGAGAGGTCTATAGTTATGTAGCTCTTCCCATACATCATTGAGTTGAGTAAAGTAATCACTTATAGATTGAGAGCCCTGTGTGATGGAAGCAAGCTATTGTTGAAGTTGATAGATCCAAACATTGTCTGGTTGTGCAAAATGAGCTTTGAGTTTGTCCCACACAGTTTTGGCAGAGCTAATGTATAGAACATTAGATGCAATCTCCTTAGAAATGGAATTTAAAATCCATGAGAGGATGAGGTTATTACACCTCAACCAGGTATGTAAAGAGGGCTAGTGAGGCTTGGTGTTTCGGTGGTTCCATCAAGGAACCCAAGTTTATTCTTAATGGAGATGGCTAGTGTGAAGGAACGATGCCATGAAAGATAACTGGGTCCTGTCAAGTGTGGAGTGGCCACCATAGTGTTGGCATTATCACTATGTTGCAAGAAGAAGGGACTGATTTGGTCTTTAGAGGGAGAGGAGTTGTGAGAAGTGTTAATGGAAGATCTTTCAACTGCCAATATGATGTTAAGATAGTGAGGTGCAAAAGCGATAGGCAAAAATCAGTAGGAACGAAAAAATCAGTAGTAGAAATCACAAGTCTTTGATACCATGTTGAAGAAATAAAAAATGATATGATGATTGAGAAGAGAGCATGAAACCAAAGATCAATGGTGAAGGAAAATAATTGTTTCCTCTTATTCCTCATAAGCAGAATACACAGCTTTTTATATAGGATATGTACATAAAGCATAAACGCCAAAAATGGAAAAACAACAAAAGAGACCAACTCTACTCACTAAACATAAATGCAGACTTTTGTCCACTGCATTCCTAGCTAATTTCTCAAGGAGGCTGCAGTGTCATGCTCCCACCCCGGCCTTTTTTTCTTTATGTCCTAGTCACACCAACTACACTTCCACAAGGTGCACTACCTGATGCACCACTACTCTTGGACAGTCTCTGCAAGCTGTGGTTGCTTCAGTGAAGTTTGTGAGCTTGAACTCAATGTCCCAAGCTTCATTGAAAATTCACTAAAAAATTATAATGAATTCTTGTCGAATTCGGTCATCATATCATGCCATCACAAGAATAAACTAGATTCCGCAAACCTAACACCAAGCAATTGACTCGACGTTCCCATTCGTGGTCGCCCCAAGAGTCAGACCCTAGGCCTCAGCTTAAAAATGAGGGTGGGGTAGCCAAAAGATGGGTGAGGAAGAAGAACATAAGTATGAAGGCCACAAAGATGGAGCCGAAGGTGATTTTAGATTTTTAATGTTTTTGACTTTCTGTTCCTCTTTCCACTAATTTCGATTAATGATTATATATATATATATATATATATATATTACTTTTTGGTCTTTATTTGGTAAGACATTTATTTAGGTAAAGAGTTTGGAAGGTACAGTTGTTAATTGAATCCTCTCTCAATGTGATTTCTTAATTATTTTTTTCTTCTTTATTTTTCTTAATTCTTTGTTACAATGGTATGAGAACTTGAGTGGTGGTTGGTAGTTGAAGTTTTCACCGATCCCTTCCTTTCAAGCACTTTATTTTGGTTTTTTTGTTATGTTTTTCTCATAATTTAAATCTACACTAATTTTTATAGGTACATTACAACAATTAGATATTGTTTTTATTTAAGCTGTTTTTGAAAAAAAAAAAGTGCGTAAAGGATATGCATCATGTAAGTATTTTGACGAGTAAATAGGCAATGAACTGTTGTTTAGACAATCTCTCTCCCTTTTTTTTGTCAGTTTCTTCTCCACTCTCTTTCACTCTTACCTCTTACCTCTTACCTCTCACCTCCTCACCGAAAACCCAACCCCTCACCCTAAGGCCTTAACAGTTGCAACTCCACCCCTCCCTTTTTTGCAATCAAACGCATCCTCTCAACTCTTCCATGTTCCTTTTTTCACCTGCAATTTCCCTTATTCTTCTTCACTTCCCTTGATACTTTGAAGGCTACAATCAAAGCGTTTGATCTGCCCACTATTCACACACCTCCCCTACTGAAACAACTATCCTTCCTTCAACCCTTACTGATTGTCATCCACCGTACTTCTTTGAAACTAGAACGTTCAAGCTAGGATTTTCAAGCTTCTCATACGTACCTATGAAGTGAAACTAGAAGTTGATGGCAGCTATCTTAGCATGGTTTTCTACATAACACTATACTATGCCCTTAAAATTTGGATTGTCTGGATAATCACATTATTGGCTTGGGACATCGGAGGATGTATCCCCCAATCTTCAATAACCCTTCCGAGTTGCAAGGATGAGGAGCTCGTGACCAACTTGGGAGGCTGAGAGGATGTTCCCCCAGCACTGATCTTCATAAATCCTTCCGTTTTGCAATCGACTTAGGATGATGTGGATGTACTCCTCATCTCCAAACTTCATAAATCCTTGCAAGTCGCTGGGATGTGGCGTCTGTAGATTGAGAAATTCACCTTAAACTCGATGCGAGAGCTAGCGTGATAGTTTCTTTGGCCGTCGTCCAACACCCAAGTACTAGGGATGAATAGTAACTGATGAAATCGATTGCTGAAGACAAGAACCAGCTGAAACCAGTAGACAACTAATCGGCCAGTGGTAAAAAACCATAGAAATCGAAGTTGGTCAGTTTAGTTCCAGTCTCAACCGTGTTCAAACCAATTAACCGATAGATATAATATATATTTTTATTTTATTCTTATATAAAATGAAGCGGTTTAACTTAAGTCAATTAAATGTAATCGTTTTATAACTACATTTTAGAAAAAAATAATAAGAAGCAACGCCGTTTGGTTTAATACAGCAAACAATGTCGTTTTAAGTTAGAGCTTCATAACCCCGACCCCCTCCCCACCCTCTTATTCATCTATGATTCTCTTGTTAGGTTGGATGTAGAGCCTGGTTTGTGAGCAGAAAAATTAAGAAACAGAGAGTTCACTTGACTATCTCTCAACATAGCACTCGAGCAAAGTTTAACCTGTGAGTTCTCTCAAGGTGCACTCGACAATGGGCTTGAGTGAAGCTCAATCCTTGACTTATTGACTTATTGTGTCAATAAGTCAATTTTTGTCAATTAGGGTTTCCAGCGCCGTTTACTATGAGTATGTAATATTTGACTTATTGTGTATGATTTTCAGCATATTTTTCAAAGAGAACAATAGTCAAGTGAGTGCATATTGTGTGAGAGAATAAAAACTCTAGAAAGTGTGAGTTGAGATTGAGTGATTGTAATTCCTCTGGTTAATAAGATTTATATAGCTTTGTGGACGTAAGCAAGTTGCCGAACCACGTAAATTGTGTGTTGTGTTTGCTTGATCGTGTGCTTGTTTACTTTGGTTGCGATCATTTGTGTGCATTTGTGTTTTAAGACAACAACTGGTATTAAGAGCCAAGGTCGAATCTGAAGGAGAACAATGGCTGGAGACAAAGTGAATGTACTTTGGGATCGAGAAGTTCGACGGCACTGATTTTGGGAACTAGAAGATGCATATCAAGGACTATCTCTATAGTAAAAGGCTTCATCTTCCATTGTTAGAAAAGAAGTGGCAGATTATGGATGATGCTGAGTGGACCCTGTTAGATCAACAGGTTCTGGGGATTGTTTGGCTAACCTTGTCCAGAATAATGGCACACAATGTTAGTAAGGAGAGAACCACATCAAATCTCATGGTGGCTTTGTCAAGTATGTATGAAAAGCCATCGACGAATAACAAAAAGCACCTAATGAAGAAGTTGTTCAATCTGAGGATGTCAAAAGCTATGTCTATGGTCCAACACTTGAATGAATTCAATGCAATCACAAATAAACTCTTATGTAGAGATTAAGTTTGATGATGAGATCAGAGAGTCAATTTTGTTGGCATCGCTGCCAAATAGTTGGGAGGCCCTGAGGATGGCTGTGAGTAGTTTAGCCGTCAAGATAAAATTGAACTACGAGGACGTACGTGACATGATGCTTGTTGAAGAGGCATGTAGAAGAGACTCGGGTGAGTTCTCAAGTTCGGGATTGGCCCTGAATGTTGACAATCCGGGTAGGGGACATCACAGGTCAAGCTCCAAAAGCAAGGGGGAATAGCAAGACGAGATCTGAGCAGTAGATCACATACTAGAGTTGTGGCAAGCAGGGCTACATCAAAAGAAACTGTAGGAATCAAGAAAGTGCTGAGGATGATGTTAGGAATGTAGTGGGTGAAGAAATACATGATGCCCTAACTCTTGCAATGCACAATCCGATTGATGATTTGGTGTTGGATTCAGGGGCTTCGTTCCATAATACCTCACATCGAGAGATCATGCAAAACTATGTTGCTAGCAATCTTCGGAATATACGTTGCTGGTGGAAAGACACTGGATGTAGCGAGAGTGGGTGATATGCGCATCACACTTCCAAACAAAGACGTGTGGACTTTACAGCAAGTCTGACAGCTTGATGACAACGATTATCCAATAGCATTCTCTGGAAGAGCTTGGAAGATTACTAAGGGTGTGTGGTCTTAGTGTATGGTAAGAGATATAACTCTGTGTATTTAACATTAAGGTCCAGTGATGTGCAAGAAAATACAAGAGTGCAAAAAGGCAGGCTTGATCATGCAAAACATATAAGGAAGCCAAAGGGAGTCAGCTTTGTTGTTCCTCATGTAAGCCTGGGGAAGTTGGTTGAGGTTGCTAAGATCTGTTCGAGACTGAATACTCCAAGTGTAGTGGGAGTCATGAACCACCCAGTGGATGTGTTGACTATGGACGATGTATGTAAGAGACTAAATTCAAGCTGGACTTCAGTGCATCTTCTGGCCTGAAGACGGGATCTATGAGCTGCAGAGGTGGTAAGTCTTGGCTGGAAATAGTGGATGGCATGTGAAGAACTTGTTTCAAAGTGGGAGATTGTTAGATTGTATGTGTAGCCTGGTTTGTGAGCAAAAAATCAAGAAACAGAAAGTTCACTCGACTTAGCGCTCAAGCGAAGCTCAACCCGTGAGTTCGCTCGAGGTACACTCGACAGTGGGCTCGTGCGAAGCTCAACCAATGAGTTCACTCGAGTCTAGTACCACAGTGAATTCAAGGGAGACATAAACCCTAGTGCTCACTCGAGCCAATGTTGATTGGCTATTCGCTCGAGGTGCACTCGACACGCTGCTCAAGCAAATGACCCAATTTTTGCCAATTAGGGTTTCCAGTGCCGTTCGCTATAAATAAATAATATTTGACTTATTGTGTGCAATTTTCAACATATTTTTCAGGGAGAACAATAGTCAAGTGAGTACATATTGTATGAGAGAGTAAAAGCCTTAGAGAGAGTGAGTTGAGATTGAGTGATTGTAATCTCCTCTAGTTAATAAGATTTCTGCAACTCTAGGGATATAGGCAATTTACCAAACCACGTAAATTGTGTGTTGTGTTTGCTTGATCGTGTGCTTGTTTACTTTGGTTGTCATTGTTGGTGTGCGTGTGTGTGTGTTTGTTTTGGCAATGTGTGTGTGTTGGCTCTGATACAAGTGTTGGGTGGTCTTGGGCCTCTCTAAACCACAAAAGCTAGCTCAAGGGGTGAGGCTTCCCTTACACTTATAACTGACCACCAACCCCTTCCACAACTGATGTAGGACAACCCAATCTCCCCCTACACATCGGGCCCTAGGTTGGAGCAGAGACAATCTGTTTCTTCTACGGACTATTGGGCCTGAGGCTGTTGATAAACCTAGGCTCTAATACCAATGTTGGGTGGTCTTGGGCCTCTCTCAACCTCAAAAGCTATATCAAGAGTTGAGGTTTTCCCTCACACTTATAAACTAACCACCAGCCCCTTCCACATCCAATGTGGGACAACCCCAATATCTCTCTCCTATCTCACGTTGTCTCCTCTCTCACTGCATTCGTGCACCATGCCTCACTGCCTCTCTCCTCTCTCATGCCACTCAGCCTCTCCCTCTGCCAACATTCGTTTGGACAGGTCATCCAAGGTCTCTCACCCATCTTCTCTCCACTCACCTTTGTCTTTGATTTCATCTATCTTGCTATCATCTCTCTGAGCTCTCTTAGTCTATTCTTGTCCCTTTCCACCCATGTCCCACCAACGATCACATATCCCTACATCTCACCCAAAATCAATTTCCCAATGCCGCTACAACCAATTTCACACAACCAGTAAAATATAATTTTCCTATTATTTGATATTTAACTTGTTTATGTGTATGTACATGTATTTTAAAAATTTTGGAGCACATTTTTTGAATAGTGTACAATAGTCCAAGAGCTATTTTCCACTGTGAGTGTGCTACATGCTCGGCTTAGTATTTTTATTTTTATTTTTTTTGCATGAAAAAATTTATTATTAATGATTTGCTATGTTCTAATTGTGTTGTGAAATTGTTTTGATGTAAAATATGGAAAGATGAGTAAACTAAAATCTAAATTATAGTCTTAGACTTATGATATTGCCATATTGCAAACTAGTTGTTGTGTAATTGTGTTATGCAGTATTCTATTTGGTTTTCTTCTTTGTGTTTTTAGTTTTTTGTGTTTTGTAATTATTTATTGTCACAATCTCTACCTGAGAAGGGCGGGATCGTGACGTACATACCTGTCTTTTTCTTTCATTTTCATTTTCTTTTCTTTTTCTAGTAAGATGCGATCAGCATAAACATGACACACGTGTACTCTAAATTTCTAATTTAATAAAGGGAACCCTGATAGACATTATATTCGAACATTCATCTATAAAAGACTCTCAGAGTCCATCGTACCTTATAAAAACATAACTGTTATAGTCAAAAAGAGACTATGTCCCAATAAAAAAGCAACACCCATAAACATAACTCATCATCCATGTAAAGTCGAACCAACAGGGAAGACACTAAGCGTCTATCTCTCTCTCTACAGTAATGCCTTGCTCCCCAGCCTTTTCATCATTACCTGGACATTTAAAATATTTAAAACAAAAGTGAGTCAAATACTCAGTAAGTAGTACACCATGCAGTGAATATACTAGGCATCTATTCTTTTCTTTTGAAAACATTCATACATAAACCTTTTGCTAATTCTTGACAACGCTTTTATGCATAACAGTTTAAGGGATAAGCCATACTTTCATGCATAAACATTTAAGAAATAACTATGCTTTCATGTATAAACATTTTAAGAAATAACCATGCTTTCATGTTTCACTTTCTTTGGCCAGTACACACTATTACGCCCCGTGTGTTGGGGTTAGTGGTCTTCCTTTGGACCTGGATTCCGCTCGTGGCCACTGGTTGGGAATCCCTTTTCAGTCAGGGGACAACACTGGGTGCATTACCAGTACTACTTACCCGGCATTGCAATGTGCCCATTCCTTGGGTACCATTTTCATTCATTTGGCCGTTACGTATTTTCATACAATAAGACATTCATTCATTCAGTCCTTTCAGTCATTTTCAATCAACAATTCATTCATGGAAAATGTCATTTAAAAGCATGAACTTAAATGTCATATTTTCATTTAACAGTGCATTCATAAAAACATCATTTTAAAAGCATGAGCTTAAATATCATTTTTCATGGCATCCATAAAACGTTAGTTCATAGGGACAATTTAACATTAGTTCATAGGGACATCTTAAAACTTTTTCTTCACATAATTTAAAACATCAGTTCATAGGGACATTTTAAAACATTTTCTTCGCGTCATTGAAAGCCTCGCTTAAAGCATAAGGCATGAGCGTTCATTTCCTTTCCTTTGTAATCAAAATATTTTCATCATCTTTCTTACTCCAATGCACACGCATTTTTATGAAAAATATACATTTTCATGCTATACTACATATAGGAATAATTAATAAGTTTATTGAGAGAGCATGTATAGAAATCTTATGACTTAGAACCTACGTGCATGCATTACCTTATACACATACACACAATTATAATCGATAGGGTGCTTTACAGGGGCTATCATGACTTAGAACCTACGTGCAAGCATTACCTTATATACATTTACTCTTTCTTTAGAAGAACATTTGAAAAGAGAGAGAGACATTCTTTCATGAAGAAAACTTGGTGTAAGAAGTATGGTCATAACTACTTACCTCTATGCTCCTCGATACTTCCAACGTCAATATCGGTCCTATTCCAATAAATAGTATAAGCGTGTTAATACTCATACAATATTCTTTAGCTCTCTTTTTAAAAGAGACAACTATGATACTACAATCTAACGTCCCTTCTATGTTTAGCATTAACCCAAATGACTACTCCGCACATCAACTTTCAAGAGAAATAACTTAAATATTAGGACATGCTAGCTGTCAATGGAAAGGCTATTTTAAGGGCTTGCATGAACAATAGTTAAGAATTCATAGGCTTCAAGCAAGGTCTCTTTGGTTCAAGCTCACTTTGAGTTGTGGACAATAGGAGATAAAGTCTGGAAATTCTCAACAATGAGCTTTAAAATAGATTTAGGCACCTCAAGTAGGCTAAACAAGCTTAGGAAACTTGCCATTTAAATCAACTTGTAGCCCCTCATTATAAAAATGTTAGCTTATCAATATTTTGGACTCTTGGGTTAAGTAGAATCTAACCAAACGAGGGACAACATAAATGGGCTATTTTTACATCAAGACATGACATAATATGGACTTAGGAATACTTAGACAGCTTTGCATATTATAATACATCATGCACATTTAATCCCTTATATCTAAACCAACTAAGCTATAACCTATTCACATAAGAAATATATTAATTAGTTTAGATAAAACTTCTCACAAAAATTAAAATAGCATAAGGTATAGCAAAGTTACTCATTAAGCAAACTTTTAAACTTTTAAACACTCAAACTTATGCCTTATCCACTGAATACCTTTAAAAAGCAAGATATAAACTTACAAAACCCAAGCAAAACCTCTAAACTGAACCTCTAGTATCCTAAAAATAGATTACCAACCAAACCTCAACACAAGGCGCATGATACCAGCATATATAATTTAAAATCACTTTAATCATCACCTATGATTAAACCAAGTTTAAGAACAACATAGCATTTTCGAAATATAGGAAAATACATAGCAAAACAACTATAATACCATTCGGTTTGGGCCAAAAACAGAGCATACATATTTATTTGCAATATAGGAATTTAACTAAACCAAAACACAAGCTAAAACAACTTAGTTGGCTTCCAGAATCTCATTAAAAACAAATAAGTCAAATTAGAATTTTTACCTTAAGCTCTTAGTCCCTTTTAAAGCACAAGTGGAAGACCAAATGGAGGTATAGCCGTGTGGATGAAGAGCAACACGATATCACTGTTTCAAACCCCAAAACCGAAATATCATAGGTAAGAAAAATGGTGAAACTCGAAACCCACATGTAAATCACACTAGGGAATAAACCAAAAGTCTATTACCTTCAAGATTTCACCCTTTGGAAGGTGAAATCAAGCTTTGGTTCCAAGTTTTGAGTCAAAACCGAAAATGGGTATGGAGGGAGTATACTCGTATGGCTTGGAGAGGATGAATTTTTTTTTTTTTTCCTTCTTCCCTTGCTATGGAGTCGCAAGCTTGAAGGACATGAGAGGAACTTGCTTTCTTGAAGATGAAAAGGAAAGAGGAAGGAAAGGGATGAAGGTGGCATTGGCGTTGGCTTTAACTTGCTTGGAAAGGAAGTGAAATTTTCTCTTTTCCTTGGGTGTTGACCGACAGGTATGGGGGATAGAAATGCCTTAGGATTGTTTTTGCTTTTCTTCTCTTTTTAGTTGCTTCCACCGTACGTTTGGAGGAGGGAAATGGTTTTTTGGTCTTTGTTTCCTCCTCCCAACACAAGGAACCAAATGGATGGTAGAGATCTATCCACTTCAAGGATACTTTTCACCTACCAATCTAATGGTAGAGAATAATTGAGTCATTTCTTAAATTAATAAAATTAGAGAACTTAAGAGGAAATATTTTAAAGTCTTAAAAATAATATCCTTGATTTATTTTAATAAATCATATTTTAAAATAAAACATACTCATCATAAAATAAAATAATTAAAAGTAATAAAAATCTTTATCTCAAAATATTTAACTTAAAGAATTAATAAAATGACGCAAGGACCTACGTAGTAGGAGTCGGGTATTACAACTCTACCCCCCTTAAAAACAATCTTGTCCTCGAGATTGAACGTACCACAAAGAAAAAGGGTGAGATACTTTTCCCTCATACCATCCTTATGCTCCCATGTCGCCTCTTGTTCGGTGCGGTGGCTCCACAGCACTTTGACCCTCAAGATTGTTTTGCTACTGAGCACTTGTACCTTCTGATCCAAGATCCTGACTGGTGCTTCTTCATAGTAGAAATCCTCGTGTACTTGAAGGGCACGTACTCAATCATGTGCGAGGGATCATGCACATACTTTTGAAGCATTGAGATGTGAAATACATTGTGCATGGCTGAGAATTGTGAAGGGAGTGCAAGTCTGTAAGTCACTGCTCCTACTCTTTCTAGGATCTCAAACGGGCCAGTAAATCTGGGAGTTAGATTGCCTATCTTTCTAAACCTCATCACCCATTTCATGGGAGCTACCCTTAGAAATACTAATCCCCAGATTCTTTTGCACACTCCTCCAAAATGCTAATGTGAACCTCGAATCCTGATTCGACACGATCTTGGATGGAATCCCACGCAGTCTGACTATCTCACGGAGATACAGTTCTGCCATTTGCTTATCGAGTAGGTCATCTGAATAGGGATGAAGTGGGCTATCTTGGACAACCTATCGACGATCACTCAAGTTGAGTCTTGTCCGCCTTGGGCTTTAGGAAATCGTATCACGAAATCCATGCTAATCTCGTCCCATGGCCAAACTAGGATCGGCACCTTTGATGCTCGGCCTTAACCATCGAGCACGTCAGACATTGAGCTACAAAATTACATACATCCCTCTTCATTCCGCTCCACCAATAGTGTTGTCTCAGGTCTTGATACATCTTGGTGCTACCCGGATGTACTGTGTATAAAGACCTGTGCGTCTCCCTCAGTAGTAGATCCTGTAATTCTTTCTCTACTGGTACACAAAGTCTCCCCTTGTACCGCAGGGACCCATCTTCAGAAATAATCTGGTCCAATATTGTTGGACTAAGAACCAGGGTACTTAACCTCGTCTGTACATCCCTCACCATCTCCACTCCTAGCTTCTCCATGTCTAGGAGAATAAATTTCTGAGGGGTGTACATGCTCGCAAGGGTACCAGAAGAAGACTTCCTGCTGAGGGCATCTATTACAACATTAGCCTTGTCGGGATGGTAGTTGATGGTACAGTCATAATCCTGTATCAGCTCCAACCACCTGCACTGTATCACATTTAATTCCTTCTAAGTGAAGGAATATTTAAGACTCTTGTGATCCATGTAGATCTCACAGTGCTCTCGTACAAGTAATGTTGCCAACTCATTAAGGCGAAGACAACTGCTGCTAGCTCTAGGTCATGGGTCGGGTAATTGCACTCATAATCCTTGAGTTGGCATGAGGCATACGCTACAACTCTCCCGCGGTGCATCAAGACACGTCCCAACCCTTGACATGACACGTCGCTGTATATCACGAAACCACCTTTACCCGAAGGTATAGTTAGAACAGGCGCCATCACAAGCTTCTCTTTCAACTCCTGTAAGCTTTTCTCACACTCCTTAGTCCATATAAATTTTTCCCATTGCCTGGTGAGCTTTATCATGGGGGCTGCAGTGCAGGAAAACCTTTCAACAAATCTCTGGTAATACCCCGCAAGACCTAAAAAGCTCCTGATCTCTTGGACAGTCTTAGGTCTTGGCTATTCTACAATTGAATTGACCTTTGAAGGATCTATAGAGATCCCATATTTCGACACTATGTGGCCAAGGAAAGAAATCTTTTGTAGCCAAAACTCACACTTAGTCAGTTTGGCATACAACTTCTTCTCCCTTAAAATTTGTAGGACCACTTCCAGGTGCTTTGTATGCTCCTCTGAGCTCTTAGAATAAACCAAGATATCATCAATAAATACGATAACAAACTGGTCGACGTACTCCTGGAATATATGGTTCATTAAATCCATAAAAGCCGCTGGAACATCTTATGCCTTAATCTTCAATTGGTGGTGTACTGAACAGAGATCGATCTTTGAGAATACCTGTGCTCCATGAAGCTGATCAAAAAGATCATCGATCTGAGGTAACGGATACCGATTCTTAACAGTACCCCATTCAGTTCTCTATAATCAATGCAAAGGCACAACGATCCGTCTTTCTTCTTCACAAAGAGGACTGGAGCTCCCTATGGCGACACACTAGGGCAAATAAAGCCATTTTCCAATAATTCCTGCAGCTGATCCTTAAGCTCCTTGAGCTCTACAGGTGCCATCCGGTAGGGTGCTTTGGAGATCGATGTCGTTTCCAATAGAAGATCTATTGAGAACTCAATCTCTCTATCCGGAGGTAAGCCAGGTAGCTCATCCGGAAAGACATTGGGGAACTCTCTCACTACCTCGATGTCCAGAAGCTGAGGCTCATTTGGTTGAGATATAACCAAATTAGCAAAGAATCCCGCACAACCCTTCTTCAGCATCTCGATGGCCTTTAGCGAGGAAACCATCTTAGCTTAGGGCGCTTACCCACTGCACAGAAGCGAAACTCTGTCTCACCAAGTGGTCTAATGACCACTCTCTTCTCAAAGCACTCCATGCAGGCATGGTGCTTAGACAACCAATCCATGCCCAAAAGGGCATTGAACTCCTCCATGTCGAATAGGATTAAATCGGCAAGGAGGTGCCGACCTCATATCTCTATCACGCATCCCTTTAATACGAAACTACAATTTATATAGTCTCGTAATGGAGTAGAAATGGACGTCGCAAACTCTAAGGACTCAGAGGTCCTTTCACTTAAACATGCAACTTACGGGATATAAAGGAATGTGTGGCACCAGAATTGCCTAATACTAATGCATGATGGGGAATAAGGGGGAGAATCGGTTAGTGAAAGCTTCTTTAAATATTGCCTACGAAATTGGAGTTGCCTCGCTTAACTCTTGCGGAATATGCCCTTAGGTAGACTTCCAAAACCCGTTTGCCACGTCAAATAAGTTGTAAGCAACAAATTTCATCTTCTCTTGTTTTGGATACAAGACTACACGGAAGATCTTCTCTAGGCGCTCGATCCAGTTGTCAGCATCTACTTTGCTATACTTGCCATCAACACCAGAGGGTGTTGTTTACCAAATAGTTCGAAGGTTGTTGAATGTTGAGTTTGTCTTTGTGTCTCAGTTTGTCTACCAATAACGGTCTCTATCAAGCATGCAACTACATTGGTGAGGTCCCTTGTATCTCTGGGAACCTCCTACTGATTCTCTACACTATGAGAACGGGTTGTAACCCCCCCTCATTTCTTCTTACGTAAGCTTCTCTCTTTGTTACGTAAAACTCATTCTTTCTAACGTAAGCAAATTTCGATGACGGAATTATGAAACAGTCTGCCATTCTTTCTAGCGACTGTGTGTATCGTCATGTGTGTCAAACCATGATGGCGTGTCTCTCGAGATATTAGGTGACTTCTAAGGCACGCCCAGTGTTTTAAATGTACTGAAAATATTTATATGAGGTATTTCTAGTATCGTTGAGTTAGACTTATTTTTAAATGAGACAATTATAATAATTTGAAGAGCTCCAAAATATTATAATTGTCGGAAATCATTTTAATATTAATTATTAAAATGATTCCAGTTATTTGAAATATTATGGGATTTAAATTATGTTGAAAGCTTTAATTAATTTAATGGTTTTATTCTCTTAAAGATATTAAATAAGACTTCATCATTTTATTAATGATGATGAAATATTATTTTATAAACTAAAGTTAGTTTAAAATAATATTTACCTTACTTCCTCTAAGTGTTTTTAATTAAGTTAACGTTTACGCATTTTCAAATCGGTGTTTTAATATCTCAACGTTATATCGTTGCGTAGACCCCAAGACGTAGGGACTAGATTATAAACCCAGACCCTCTCTGTTTCCCCCTCACTTTTCCCTCCCCTCTCTCTCTCCCCCTCTCTCCTTTGGTGTGCACAGCACGCAGCTCCTCTCATGCCATAGCTTCCATCGCACAGCCCGGCGCCGTAGTGCGTTGGCAGCCCTCACCGCCGGCACCATCAGCTCCCCCTTCCTCCGGCAAGCACACCCCCACCGACCTCTCCCTCTCACGCTCTCTTTTCCTCTCCCTTGGAAGTGCAAAGCCCGAATGGGCTTGATGCACGTAACGCCGCCATGCGCCGCCCAACGGTGCCACCACTCCCACGGCAGCTTCTCCTCCTGCCGGCCATCATCTTCTAGCAAGCTCAGCCTCTCTCTCCTCCTCCATCGAGCACACGCATCATACCCATGAAAATGGGTTTCCACGGCCTCAAGGCCACCGGCGTTGCTAGCATCGCTGTGCGCGACACCCACGGCCACCCAACACCACCATGGACCTCCCCTTACCTCCCCCTTCCTCCACCATGTGACCCGAGGCCAGTAGCCCTCCTCCATTGCATGGCCTCCCTCTCCCACACACGCACGGGTTGCACACCGTGCACCGCCGTGCACCACTGTGCACCACCACCCACGGTGGGTAACCACCATCATCAGCCTCCTCAAGCCACCACCAAGTCAACCCAACCTCCCATGGCCCCGATCTGCCACCCATGCACGCACACTCTCTCTCACTCTCCCACTGCCTCTCACCCACTGTGCGGCCAGATCCACCGTCGTGAGCCACCGTAGCGCCACCTCGACGCCACCACGAGTCCCACTGCACCTCCCTTAGCCGAGCACTAGGGTCAAACCACCACTTTACGTGGTGGGTAATCACTGCACGTGATGGACAGTCACTACATGTGACTGACTGCCACTGTACACGGTTAGGTATGCTGTGTACCACCCTTCATAGCCACCAGCACAGGGCCTTCACGAGCCCTTCCAAGACCACACTTAGCTATCCCAATGCCCAAACAGTCAACATACGTGGGTTAGCCGCCCCGTACGTCCTTTCCAACACCATCGACCGTGACGGCTAACGAGCAATGCACGGGTTATCCCGTCGATGGTATAACTCTCTATCCCTTTTAATTATGTTAGATATTAATTAGTTGACTAGGTTGTAGACTGTGCTGTTAGTATTACGGGAATAACTGTGTAGTATTGAGATGCGCTGTGAAGTGTTGAGCATATCGGTATAGTGTGGTGATTTGAAGTGCTATGTATGTGAAGTATTGGGCATATCTGTGTAGTGTGGCTGAGGAGTATGTGTAGTATTGGTGTCATGGCATGTGGAGTGGGAACAGTACACACTGAGTGTACTTTGTGTGTGGCGTAATGTGACATAAAGAGAGTGTATGTAGAATATACTCTCCTAGCGTTGTGTGGAATGGGAAGAGTACACGTAGAGTGTACTCAGTATGGTGTGGGGGTGTGAATGGAGTATATGTAAAGTGTACTTCATGTGGTAGAGTGACGCACCATATGGTGATGTGGCGTAACGAGTGTAATGGAGTACATGTGGAGTGTACTCTATGTGGCAGAGAGATGCACCATATGGCAAGTATGCCATAATGGTGATGGGTCGTAGCGTGTATTAATGGAGTACACGAGGAGTGTACTCCATGTGGTGTAGTGATGCACCATATGGCGAGAATGCCATAATGGTGATGTGGCGTAATGTGTGTGAAGGGAGTACATGTGGAATGTACTCCATGTAATGGAGTGACGCACTATACGGCGGGTATGTCGTAGTGGTGATGTAGCATAACGTGTGTGAATGGAGTACCCGAAGAGTGTACTCCATGTGGTGGAGTGACGTACTATATGGCGGGTATGCCATCATGGTGATGTGGCGTAACGAGTGTAAATGGAGTACATGTGGAGTGTACTCTATTTGGTGGAGAGATGCACCATATGGCAAGTATGCCATAATGGTGATGTGGTGTGTATGAAGGGAGTACACGTGGAGTGTACTCTATATGGTGGAGTGATGCATCGTATGATGGGTATGCCATATTGATGATAGGTTGTAGCGTGTGGACAGAGAGTATACGTGGAATGTACTCCACGAGGCAGTGACACTCAGTATGACGTGTCGCAGAGATAAGAATGATTGTGCAGTTGATGGGCGTAGAACATGGTGAATAGTGTCGGGAATTGTGGAACAGTGTCCCAAAATAGTTATGGCACATCCTGTAGTCTGAAGTGACAAGTGTCATCGTGATGGACTTATGGCTAGAAGAATGCGTGAAGTAGCAGAACAAGTATAAGAGTACGCAACGGAAGCATGACTGGGCAACGTCACGAAGTGACGTGGTTCCTGACAGTCAGGCTTACGATGGGTGAAGAGTTATTGTAGAAATGGTGTAACAGGAACATGATGAGATGTCACGATGTGACATGAGTACGTGAGGAATCGTACTCGTGATGAGTAAGGAGTTGGCGTAGAAGTGACGTAACATGATGTCGGGTGATGTGACAAGGTCACGGTGTAGCTCGAGAGTAGTCTCGAGCTATATGACGTGACATAAGGCATAATGGTGAATAGAGTCTTGTCATGTTAAGTGTTGGGATGAACTGTCAAAAAGGGACTGATAGCATGAAGAGTCATGCTAGCCGGGTCCAGAGAATGTTGGTATCGGAGTATGGCCCTTGTCCCTATGAGCAGGTGATCAACTTGTTATATGTTGATCTTATATGATAAGGGGTAAGGTACATGTGTAGTCTGGTGAGACACGTGTACTAGACAGATTCACCATATGTAATGGGTAATCTGTCCACAGTAGAGTTGCGCGGTGATTAAGCCTTAGAGTTGGCTTAGAGCCGTGTGGCTTGTATGGCTGGGAATGAGGATTTAGTACGGGCTAAGGTGCTTGAAGATAGTGACGGGTGTATTGTCTAGGATTGGGATGCATGACTTAGTTGGTCTGAGTCATGCATCAAGATGAGTTCAATAAGGAGAATAAGACGAATGTCTTAGTATCTTAATCCTAAGGTGAATCATGCGTTCACTTTAGTGGATGAGCACTCGAGGCAAGACCTTGAGTTGGAAGATGTGGTGACCATAGTGGTCCCTGAAGGGTTTAACATAGTAAAGGACACGTAAGTGCATGGGATAGAAGGAGAGTGTTCCAAGTATAGTGTAGTCCTATTTATAGTTAAGTTGCTTATGCACTAGATAGAGAATGACGCTAAGGTTATGTAAGCATGTAGGTTGCCAGCTAACACGCTCATGAATGGACTGCATGGTATGAAAGTAGCATGGAGTCTAGGTAAGTATTACGTTCATGCCCTTCTAGAGTTTTCTAGAAAAGAAAATGCTTACGAAAGAAGATGTTATGCTTTCAAATGTATATGTACGTACGGCCCTTCCATGAAAACCCCTTTTTATGCACCCAAAGTTATTAATTGTATGCATGTGAATGGATGACTATACGGTATATCTATTGTACGTATTTTCTAAGAAAATGAACTGATGTAAATGCACGAAAGACGAGCTTGAGCCGACGCCTTCGTGGATCCCACGGACCGACGTTGTAGCAAGCACAGCGAGGTGATGCTCGTAGACGCCTCGAAGGCCGACGTTCAAGGTGATGCTTACGGATGCCGTGAAAGGCGAAGTTTGAGCTCATGCTTTATGTTTTACGGACGGTACGAACTGATACTTTTATGAATGCCACGAGGTGATGCTCGTAGATGTCATGAAAAAGGATGTTCAAGCCCATGCTCACGAAATGAAGTTTTCTCATGAAAATAAATGTTTTCTCATGAAAGGACTATTAAATGAAAGAAAGAACTGAATGAAAGCTCCAACTCTTTAGAGCTGACATGAATGAATGAAAGAATGAAAGGAAATCATTAAATGTATGAAAATACGTAACGGCCACATGAATGAATGAAAAGGGGTACCCAATGAATGAATGGGCAGATTGCAATGCTGGGCAGTAGTACTGGTAGTGCACCCAGTGCTGCACCCTAACGGAATGGGATTCCAACCCGTGGCCACGGGTGAATCCATTGGCCATAGGGCCGCTAACCCTAACACACGGGGCGTAACAGTGTGTACTGGCCTATGAAAGTGAAAGAAAGAATGTATGTATGTATGTATGTATGCATGCACGAATGCACTTAAGAAATGAAAGCACTGCACTCTTGCAGAAGTGAAGGCACTGATGGGGGACACGTTTTACGAAATGAAAGTCTCATTTTCAAGGAAAAACCCCGTCTAGTGATGTTTTCAAATGAACGCACGTATGCCCGCATGTATGTATGTATAGTATGTACGAATGATGAATGCATGAATGAAAACCTATGTTGTTATATTTTAACTGCATGAAGTAATGCTTACGAGTCTTCGACTCATTTTAGTTTTTATGCATGTCCCTCTCCCACCACAGGGAAGGGAATGAAGTACGCGTCGGGACGAAAACGGCCCATGGGGAAGAGCACGGAAGTCTAGGCACGAGCTTTAATTGTAAGAGAGGCATTTTATTATTAAAATTGATGTTTTTCACTGTAAACCTCTTTTATTGTAAAAGCACATTTTATTTTATAAGCGTAAAGTCATGCACCTTGGGAAGAAGTAAAAAGTTTTAAATCGGACAGTAATTCCCGTCATCCTTTATCAGAATATTTTACGAAAAGACCCACCACAAGGACGGGCGTTACAGGGGTTGCCCCCAACATCTATCTTTCTTAGTATTGCCTAGTGGTGCCATACTAAACCACGTATAACAATAACAATAGCAATGGACTCATATGAAACAACTATGCATGACTTGCAATCATTCTAACGTAATTCATGATACACAATAAGAAAATACCTTTTAAACTTGCTGCGGAGCTTGGCATACTTTAGAGAGAGGACTTCAGCTTAGTTCATCCCTAAAGTCTACAAGACCTTATAACCTTTTCCTCTGATACCAAGATTTGTCACAACCCCGCCCCGGGAAGGGTGGGATCACTACGTACATACCTGTCATTTTCTTTCTTTATCATTTTCTTTTATTTTTCTAGTAAGATGCGATCAGCATGAACATGACACACGTGTACTCTAAATTTCTAATTTAATAAAGGGAACCCTGATAGACATTCTATTCGAACATTCATCCATAAAAGACTCTCAGAGTCCAACAAACATTATAAAAACATAACTATTCTAGTCAAGAAGAAGCTCTGTTCCAACATAAAAGCAATACCCATGAACATAACTTATCATTCATGTAAAGTCGAACCAACAGGGAAGACATTAAGCATCTGTGTCTCTCTTTGCAGTAATGCCTTGCTCCCTAGCCTTTTCATCATTACCTAGATGAAAAAACATAAATCTGATGGAACCCTTGAAGGATATAAAGCTAGGTTGGTAGCTAAGGGTTTCACTCAACAAGAATGGATCGACTTCTTTGATACTTTTTCACCAATTGCAAAAATGGTTACCGTTAAATGTTTGTTAGCCATTGTATCAAAGGTTGGCATCTAATTCAATTAGATGTCAACAATGCTTTTTTGCATGGTGAGTTGAAAGATGAAGTTTATATGTCTTTACCTCCTGGTTTTGGTGAAAAAGGAGATACTAGAGAGTGTCGACTCAATAAATCTTTGTATGGTTTAAAGCAAGCATCATGACAATGGTTTGCCAAGTTTTCTTCCACACTCATTGAACATGGCTTTGTATAGTCAAAAACAGATTATTCCCTTTTCACTCGATCTCAAGGCTCATCTTCTATAGCCTTATTGGTTTCTGTTGACGACATTTTGATAGCAAGCAATAACAATGCAACAGTTCACACTCTCAAAATATTTCTTGATCAGCAATTCAAATTAAAAGATCTTGGATCTTGAAAATTTTTTTTGGGACTTGAGGTTGCTCACAGCTCCAAAGGTATATCCCTTTCTCAAAGGAAATATACTTTAAAATACTTTCTGACACTGGTTACTTGGGGTGTAAACCTGTAAAGACTCCCATGGAACAAAATGTTAAACTGTCTCGAATTGATGGTGTTGCTCTATATGATGCTAAGGTTTATCGAAGATTGGTAGGTCGATTACTGTATCTCACCATAACAAGACTTGATATTACTTTTGCTGTCCATATTCTTAGCCAATTTTTGGACTCACCTCGGCAGCCTCATCTACATGCTGCATATCGAGTATTGCAGTATTTGAAATCAACTCCAGGCCAAGGCCTTTTCTTCCCTGCTAATTCATCTCTCAAATTGAGTGCCTCCAGAGATTCTAATTGGGCTGACTGCCAAGATACCAAATGTTCTCTCACTGGTTTTTGTATTTTTCTTGGTAACTCACTTGTGTCATGGAAGTCCAAGAAGCAGACTGTTATTTCCAAATCTTCTGTCGAAGTAGAATACTGTGTCATGGCCACCATAGTTTGTGAATTAGTTTGGCTCTCATCTTTGTTGTCTGATCTTCAAGTCCCTCCAACTGTTGCTTCCTTATACTGTGATAGCAAATCTACAATCCATATTGCTTCAAATCCTATTTTTCATAAACGAACTAAGCACATCGAGATCAATTGCCACTTCATTCATGACAAGATACAAGATGTTTTCTTCGTACTTTTCATGTTTCTTCCAAGAACCAACTTGCTGACTGTTTCACAAAAGCTTTAGGTTTACCTTTGTTTTCTGTTATGTTGTCCAAGATGAGCCTCATTGACATTCATGCTCCATCTTGATGAGGGTGTATCAGAGTTAGATAAATTTTATTTTATTATTTTTCCCGCTCTATTTTCAAGTTGTATACAAAGGCACACATGTACGTAATACTTGAAGTTGCTTAATACATAGAAGTATTTTTCTCCTTTTCTATTCTTTACAGGCCTTGGCCAAAGTCTTGATCTGTTTGTCAATGGCATAATCAAGTACATGGTCAATCAAGTCCAGCCTTGCTCATGAGGGGGCTTGCGAGATGAAAAATATGGTTAGGGAGGCGCCTTAGTTAGGCCGTGAGGCCAGAGGATTGTATAGGCTGGACTAGGCGGGTTTGGCTAACATTCGTTTGTCTTGAAATTTTTTGGTCTGGTTTTTTTGGCTCTTAGGCTTGTTTTGTTCTTTTATTGGATGGGGTTTTTGTGCTTGGATGGTTTGTATTTGGGTGGTCTTTGTACATCCCCAGATGCTTGGCTTGTAAATCGCAGTTTTCTTCCGCCACAAGTGAGGACTATTAATATACTTGGGACGGGACCACTCCTTGGGGCTTCTGGCTCTTAAAAAAAAAGTACACGGTCAATCCTTTCGGAAATCTTCTTTGCTTTCCTTTCGATCCCTTGTAAATCAAAACTTGCTAATGTCGGGAAAAGGTCCGAAACATTTTGTTTTCCTTGTAGCAACATTAACTCCACAAATACATACTCTTAAACTCAATTCCAAACATAGCCCCTTCCTCTCAACGTAGTGTGCCACTCCACAACGTGTTCATGAGGGCATTCATCACCGTCACAAATGCCAATTCCCCTAACTCTATGGGGGTGCCTATTTTTTTCATACACATTTCTAATGGTGTCCTTTGCCTCTTCTCTTTGTAAAGTGAAGGTAGTATCAAGATTTGCTGGACTTAGAATCTCTCCACAAAAACCTTTCGCAACATCTTCTAGTTAGGACTATTTGGAGAAAAAGCAATATCAGCTCCCCTGTATGTGAGAGCAAGTGCAACTTTGGTAGCATCATGGTTGGAAAATATCGTGTCTTGGTCACGAACAACTCCTTTAACCAGTGACAATGGAGCTAATCACAATGCACAATTTATTTGCAAGCCAAATCTTGTAGATGGGGCCATAGATGCTCAAATTTTGTATGAAGTTATGTACCTATAAATGGAAGGTACCCGACTATCAACAAGTCACAGGGACCTGGTGGCAATGGAAGTACTGCAGCCTTTCTTTGTTTCTTGACTACCCATAGCATCCATAACATTGCAAATATACCGATCGAAGCAGTGAGAGTTGAGCTAGAAAATCTCTCATCACCAGCATAGGACCTCCACCATCCCATCACTTAAGCTGATTCAAGTGTAGGGAGACGCAAAAAAAAAAAAAAAAAAAAGAAAAAAAAGAGTAAACATTAAGAACATGTATGTTACAGGTGTTGGCTTGTTACAATAAGCATTACATCTTTACTCCGACATCAGTTTACAAACCACGCATGTTAAGAATTTCCAACCTTATAGCTAAGATCAGATTTTTGGGTACATCACTACAACAAATTTGAGATTTTGGGACGAAATTATTTAGGGACGAAATTTTTTTCATCCCTAAAAGTCATTTTTTGAGATGAAATTTAAATTTCGTCCCAAAAAATCGATGAATTTAGAAAATCGTTCGAACGTCAAAATAACCGTTCGAACAGTATTTTCTGTGACAAATTAAATCATCTCAAAAAATTTTTCCCATTCGAAAGTGAAAAAATATGTTCGAACAGTAAAATTTGGCGGATAATTACTTTATTATGGCGAGGAAAGTTCAAAAACGTTCGAACGAGAATTTGTTGTGTTTGAACGAAAAATATTTGGTGGCAAATCCTGGCGGGAAGGTTTCTAAACCGTTCGAACGGAATATATTTAGTTAGAACATATTCAAGCACCACATTTATACATTCGAAGGTATAATATTAATCTCGGTACGAAACTCAAAATATAAAAAATATCTATCATATATACAAATTCATTAATTAATTTTATGTAATTAATTTTAAAATATTTTAATAATTTCTTTTACGTTAAATAAGATTTTTAGTTAAATAAATATTATCAACCACATATATATTAATCAACCAAATAAAGCAAATTATCAAAATGCCATATATATTGTTCATAATTACAACAAAAGAAAATATAAATAAAAGATAAAAACTATTGTGATGCGAGGTCTCTACACACATCCTCGACTGCAGCTAATTGTGTCTCTACCTGTGTCAGTCGAGTACTAACTGTGACCTGAGTTGCATTATTGGCATTAATCGCTGTACATAACTCATTAACCTCTGTACGTAACCCAGAGACGGTAGCCATAATCTCTGTACGCAACTCAGACATGGCAGTATGCACTGCATCAATCACTGCTGATGTGTGTACACTAATCTCAGCACGCAATATGTTAGCCATCTCTTCGCGAATATATGTGCGTGATGTCTCAACCTGTGTAGATGTCTCACCAGCCGATACTCCAGTATCTCCCAGCTGCGCATCTCCCTGAATCTCAGCCCTGTCAGGAATAGCCCCACAAAAATGAAATCTAGAGTGTCCCGTGCTCCGTGATAGGGTGGTGCTGTTGATCGGTGCCATCGGAAATCGGGAACGCTCGGCAGTTCGGACACAACCCCAGCATGTAGCAAAAATCGAGTGATGAGGATCCCAAATGGAAGTATATCTATCGTAATGAACCGTGCCTCTGATCGGATTCTCTCAAATATATAACCAATGAGGTCGATCGGGATGCCACGAGCGACCCGTATCATAAATCTCGCTCGATCCATGCCGACCTCGGTCTTGTGCTGCCGTGGGTCAATATTATTGGCAATGATCAAATTCATAATCTTGAAGAAAGAAGATAAATCTGCCTGCCTAATACTCTTGGAGCCATCGTACACTGGAGCATCTGGACCAACAATCAAGTCTCTGACCTCGTGTAAGCAAGTGTATCGATCTCATCTGTGTAATCTAGTCCCTCATCCTTAGACATAGCTGCATCACCTGAAGGACCAGACTCTCTAGGCGGCAGGTTTGGATAGGCATCAAGAAGCCTAGGAATACCCAGATATGCAACGAGTCTGTCCGCTGAAAATATAACAGGAGCTCCTCAGACACAGATCCTATATGCCCCTCCATCGTCTGGGCTAGCAGCACCGAGCTCTTTATAGAACTCAGTAACGATCTCAATGAAGGAAACGAGCTCCATTCCTTCTTCTCGCTGATCTAAGATTGGTGCCCAACCACGATCATTGAATACTGATGGGAGGGAATGACCCTCCCATATAAGAGCGACAAAATCAGACAGTTTTACCTGTCGCTCAAGTAAAACGGTCCGCTCTCGAACTGTTTGGATGGAAGGTTCTCCTGATCTACCACGTTTACGGCCCCGATAAGACATTATTATGATCCTGAAATTTTAAAAATAAAATATACATTCAAGATTAGTGATAAAATCTAATTACGACTAAAAGATTTACAAAATTATATACTAATAGCAATTTAATAAATTAATTGATAGAACATATAATCAATTAAACGATCAAAACAATTTAATAAGCTAATAAAATGTTAATGGATTGAATTTAATAATTAGCGTTCGAACGTCTAAATATATGGTCGAACGGACAATTAATAACGTTCGAACGTGTCGATCAAGTTCGAACGTACATGTTTACCCGTTCGAACGGACTGGTTAATACCGTTCGAACGTAAAACAGATCTAACTCGGCCATGGCTGAGTCAACTCAGTGGCCATGAAAATACTCAAAAATTAATCGATTCCGTGGTTTCTTCGACTAAAAACAAAGTACTCTTCATTTCTAAACATCCTACGATAGATTTATGATGTTCTACGGTAATTATTGATGAAAAAATGTAATTTAAAAAAAAATAAAATCATAAAATTATAAAATAAACGGTAAAATGAGTTTGAAAATACATACCTTTACTTGGGAGGAAAAGTGATTGACATATATGCTGATCACGACGGCAGACGGCAGTGAATGCAGTGCGTTCAAACGTTTTCTCGCTTTTTCAAACGGTGGGGGCGACGGCGTGAGAGAAATCGCTGCCTGCGATAACTTATACGTGCATAACCATTTGAACGTTAATAGTTAAAGTTCGAACGTTAATATAAAACCGTTCGACCGTTACTATTTCACGTTCGAACAGAAGTTTTGTAAGTTTATTAAAAAATATATTAAATGTATACTATATTTATATTCCTATAAATTATTATAATATATATACTATTATAGTAGATTATCTATACTGTAATATATATGTAATATTATAATATATATTATGATAGTAGAATACTTTAAATGAAAGCATAATAACTTATAAAATATTTTTTTATAGTATAATAGTAATATATCATAATACTTTACTATCAAAGTGTTATATATGAGATATTAATATATATATAGTACCATATAATAGCATGTAGTGCTATATGGTATGAGTTTATACTTAACTAATATATGTCATATTATATATTCCATTATACTTTACCTACTAAAGTTATATATGATATTATACAACCTATATACATAGAGTATAGCTTACTAATATACTATCATCTTATAAATTTCTCTACACTTTATTATGTGACCTTATTATATTTGAGGCTATATATATGTGAGTATCTATTACTAATACATATGATCTTAATAATATATATGATAGTATAGGTCACTATATATATGATAATATATATTACTATATATACTATATATTTAGTATAGATTACTATATATATGATAGTATCTATTACATTATATATGATAGTATATATAACTAATACATATGATGTTATAGTACTTTTCATTTAATGATGAAAAAAGTTATATTTAAACATAAAGGATATGTGTTCGAACGGTACTCGTAAACCGTTCGAACACATATGTTAACGTTTGAACGTAAAAAAAACATTCGAACGGACAAGGCAAATGGCGGAAAAACACCCCGCCAATTAAAGACAGCTGGATTACCGTTCGAACGTAATTTGTTATAGTTCGAACGGATTATTGCAGTGGTGGGAAAATATCCCGCCAATTAAACTATAGTATCATCTAATATGTCTATATATATTAATGTTGTTCTTTTATTCAAAGGTATAATGAAAAAAAATATAAATAAACATTTAGAATACCGTTTGAACAGTTAGAAATTAAAGTTCGAACGGTTAATTTTCGAGCGGTAATAAATCAATAACGTTCGAACATACTTTTGTTACGCTCGAACGTGAAAATTAAGAGGGAATTTTCTCCCGCTTAATATTTTCACGTTCGAACGGTTAGTAAATAACCATTCGAACATGAAATGTTCTTCAAAAACACGACAGAACCTCACAATTCTGTTTCTCTCCTCCTGCGCTGTCGCTCCGTGTGGTCGCCCGAAGATTACCCCTTCGCATACCAGAGGTATTCTTTCTCAAACTAGCCCTTAAGTTCAAAAAAATTGTTCATCTCACTCCATTATTCTCGGATTATTACTTGTAGGATAGTTTGTGATTATTTTCGGATTATTCTCGGATTATTTCCTTTTCATCTTCAAAAATTCAGGTATTTTTTTTAAAATAGAAATGTATGGTTTGAACTTAATATTTTACAATGTTAGAAAGTTGTATGCTTTGAGATTGTTGTTTGTGTTTGTTAGAGTTTGTAATTAATGGAGTTTTCGGCGTTGTTGAAGACGACTGGAATCTGGAATGAATACGTTCGAACGGGTTAGGATTACCGTTCGAACGTATTCATTTTGTTCGAACATAGGTTCTCATCGTTCGAACGGATAATGACATTACATCAATAACGTATACAGAATACAAATAGTTTGGGATAGTTATAAATTATATGTACTACTAAATCACAAATAATTAGGACCAACTACCATTTAATATTGTTAATTCTAAATAAATAAAATTAATATTCAAATTAAAATATTACTAAATCTTTAAATTAAAATAGAAATAGTTAAGATTTAATAATACTTAAATACTTAAAGATAAATTAATAAAATTAATATTCAAATTAAAATACTACTAAATCTTTAAATTAAAATAGAAATAGTTAAGATTTAATAATACTTAAATACTTAAAGATAAATTAATAAAATTAATATTCAAATTAAAATACTACTAAATCTTTAAATTAAAATAGAAATAGTTAAGATTTAATAATACTTAAATACTTAATTATAAATTAATAAAATTAATATTCAAATTAAAATACTACTAAATCTTTAAATTAAAATACTTAATTATAAACAGGTAAAACTAATATTTAAATTAAAATATGGGTAAGATCAAGGTTAACATTCCTGACGAACATACTGGGGGCGAAGGACAACCAGCAGCTTGGCTTGCATCACATGTGGGTGCTC